>NW_028301715.1:21862884-22173365 GCF_037042655.1 Diuraphis noxia | reverse complement strand
CACAAAGTTGCAGTTCTGTATATTTTGCTAGTGAAAAAAATCACCGCACTACAAATTACAGAATACCTAATATAAGGATTAGACAACCAAAGCGTACAGTCTAAATTCCGGACGGGTGTCGCGATATTTGCATTATAGCCTAAAGGTAGATATAAACCTACTATTTGACAAATATAGTAGTATTTATAATGGAAATTAATTGTTAAATAGTCCTGTTACAACTTATATAAATGTTTCAAGTTTATTTTAATTCAAAAAACAGCTAGCTATTACGTATAGGTACCTCGTACATATAGGTAAAATATAATATAATTGTTAAGCTATCATAGTCCTGATATTAGTAACTCATTTATATAAAAAAAAAATATTATTACGTAACATTTTTTGTTACGTTTATTTAATTTAACTGATTTACGTTACCACTTATAGTATAATATAAAGCTGCATTGAATATATAAGATATTATATTCATGAATCAAGCTAATAAGTTATCGTTTATCGATATATGTCTATAATTATTAATTAGAAGTAAAATATTTTTATATAAAATGTGAAAATGTATTCGAGAAAAAATGTCTATCTATTTCGTATTGTTTTATGAAGTTTGTTGATAAGCTAGATCTTAATTTACTTTTTGATTTTTTTTTTTTTTTACATAAATATGCTTTATATTTGTGTTGAAAATTAAAAAATAAATGTTTGGAGTAAACACAGCGTGATAAACATCGTATTATTTTATTTATTATTTAATTGATATTAATTGTCGTCAATGAATATCGTTATGATTATGATATCAAATATACCTTCTTAGTATTATTTTTTTTAATGCAGGATTAGAAAATTAGTACGAATATAACTTTTTATTTTTTTGGTCGAAAATCATAAATTTTTTTACGAAAAAAATAATTGTACTATAAGCTCAATGGTATTTAGGTTCAGTGAAATCTATAATAAGAAACGCACCAGTCTATTAATATTGATGTAGATAGTATAGATACTACAATACAAATTGATTATAGTTATCGATTACATCCGATTTTGTGACAATGATAATTTACTGCAGATAGGTACAAATAGGCATTCTGAAAAACCAATTTCTTCAACACCGAAATCTTTAAATCTCTTTCTCTCTCAGTCCGTACATTGTACTACTCTACAATAAAGTTACTGCCGTTACTGGTATAAAGATAAAATAAAATATTATTATTTCTGTTTTATACATTCCAATAATAATTCAAGTATAGAGTCTCATTTTAATAAATGCATACTTAATTGATAAATAATAATCATATAGATAATATATTTTATGTATATTTTCTCAGTATTTCTAATAAAATTCTGACATCAGTTTTTCGAAAATTGACTTATATCTGATTTAAAGCTTTTATCTTGTTTGTACAGTTATTTTTAGTGATCCAAATGATACAGGATATCATCCATCCACTTATTTTAGTAATAATCCTCCACATCCACTTTTTCGATTAAAACCATTCATCCTTTTAAGATTTTTAAAAACTAATGTTTTAATAATTTGTAGCCCTTATGTGTACAAGGTGTCATATCAAACAATATTGACTATGATTGTGTTTATAAAAATATCTGTGAATAATCTTTTTTTTATAAAACAAAATAACATTGTTGATCTCTAATATTTTAAAATTTGACACCCAAAGTCAGTGGATCAAAACGCCACTTGTTCGATAAGATAAACTAAAAAATACGGATATCCAAAGTAATGCAAAGGTAATCACTAATAAAGGAGATAGATAAGAGCACAAAACAATACCGATATTTACACTGTACTGGAGTTTATGAAAACGCGAAATGTAGGAATTTGCTGAGTTAGAATTTAAAAGTCCTACCATATCTTATTTCTGTCCACTACTTCGACTATATTGATTATTTTAATAACTTTTAATCCATGCATAAAATGTTATTTTATTGAACATAATATATAATATCTATCTATATATGTATCTAAACAATTTTTATCCACAGTGTAAGAATAATAATGTATTTTTCTTCTGAATGACAACGCAATATTTTCAAGACATTATGAAATATTATACGTATAATATAGGTAATATTATGTTTTAAACGTAATTGATATATATTTATAGTTTCACTTTTTTTTCTCTTAGTTAAATATCGCTATTTAGTGTGTCAACACGAAGCCTATCTGTATAGGTAGTATACAACATAGTTACGAGCGATGAATGATAGACGTATGAATAATAACATAACGTTATGACCGAGTAACGTTATTAGGTAATATTTGTGTGTACGAACTCTTCGATTATCATTTTTTATGCACTCGGATATTTTTTCTAATGATAACTGTACTGTACCCATTATAGAGGTATATTATGTTTATATCACGTACGTTTCCCCAGCCCCCCACATATCACTTTTCCAAAATTTTCTTTTGCCAACATTTAGTACGTCATTTGTTTGTATTTGTTTGACCAAATTCAGAATTTGTTTGATGTCGGTTCACCTCGGAAAATCGGTTTTCCGTGCGGGGGGCTGTGGAAACGTTTCCATAGCCCCCCCACCCCGTTAATTATTGACTTTTCCCAAATTTTCTTTTGCCAACATTTAGTACGTCATTTGTTTGTATTTGTTTGACCAAATTCAGAATTTGTTTGATGTCGGTTCACCTCGGAAAATCGGTTTTCCGTGCGGGGGGCTGTGGAAACGTTTCCATAGCCCCCCCACCCCGTTAATTATTGACTTTTCCCAAATTTTCTTTTGCCAACATTTAGTACGTCATTTGTTTGTATTTGTTTGACCAAATTCAGAATTTGTTTGATGTCGGTTCACCTCGGAAAATCGGTTTTCCGTGCGGGGGGCTGTGGAAACGTTTCCATAGCCCCCCACCCCGTTAATTATTGACTTTTCCCAAATTTTCTTTTGCCAACATTTAGTACGTCATTTGTTTGTATTTGTTTGACCAAATTCAGAATTTGTTTGATGTCGGCACGCCCCGGAAAATCAATTTTTAACAACAGTATTTATTATTATATATTATCTATCTATAAGTATATAATATATTATGTTGTTGAAACCTGATAAAAATTAATACAATTCTTATTTTTATAATATACCTACTGATTTGTGTTTATTTAATGTAATATATACATTATAATTACATTGACACCAAAAAAATTACTTAACATTATATGTATCGGGAAAATTTTTAGTTCGAAACGTTTGACATGTTATTATTTTTTGCTGTTCATACATTTTTTGAGTACGAACTATTTTAATTTTCGAACTTTTTTGTTCGAGTTCGGTTCGGTTCAGATTTTTTAAGACTTGGTTCGAATTTCGAACCTCGAACAGTTCGGCCCTCGTATTGATTTTACCATGATGTGTGTTTTTATTTTTATTTTTTTGTCTGTCATCACATTTTAGGGCAGTAAAAGTGCTTCGACTTTTGACTTCAGTACCTCGTTCGATCCAGAAAGTGAATCTAGTTGGTACTTTGAGGGGTTCTTAATATTATTATATAATTCATAGTCACAATTTTTTTTTTATAAGCTTTCAAAGTTTGAATTAACGATTTATCCTCAAACGAATTTAAATATTTGTAATTATTCAAAAAGTATAAGTCGTAGATACTTGAAAATTTTAGTTAAAAGTTAAAAGAAAAAGTTATTTAGATTGGCATTTTCTTTACATGATTCAATTTTCAAAATATTTTGACTTTTTTTGAGATATTTTTTGACCACTGAAAATTGTCTTTTGAATTGTCGATAAATTTTTTTTGGCCCTATAAAAATACTTGAAAATTTAATACAAAGTTCCTCATAGGTTATTCTTATAGTAATTAAAAAATTATAAAAATACATGAGCACAATTTTTTTTATTAGCTTTGAAAGCTTATAAAAAAAAAATTGTGACTATGAATTTCTTTTATTTTTCAACTGCTATTATAAATATATGTTAGGAGCCTTGTATGAAAAAAATTGTTCCTATGTATTTTTATAATTTTTTAATTACTATAAGAATAACTTATGAGGAACTTTGTATTAAATTTTCAAGTATTTTTATAGGGCCAAAAAAAATTTATCGACACTTCAAAAGAAAATTTTCAGTTGTCAATAAATATCTCAAACAAAGTCAAAATATTTTGAAAATTAAATCATGCAAAGAAAATGCCAATCTAAATAACTTGTAAAATTTTCAAGTATCTACGACTTATACTTTTTGAATAATTACAAATATTGAAATTCGTTTGAGGATAAATCGTTAATTCAAACTTTGAAAGCTTATAAAAAAAAATAGTGACTATGAATTTCTTTAATTTTTCAACTGCTATTGCAACAATATGTTAAGAGCCTTGTATTAAATTTTCAAGATTTTCTACCCAACAAATACATTTTTATCGATATTTATAGAAAAAAAATTAATATGTCAGTAAAACGCTCAAAACAAATCAACATATTTTGAAAATTTTATAAAATATATAATATGCCTATATATACATTCAGTGAAAATTTCAAGTATCTGCGGTCATTTTTTTTAGAGTTACACCAAAATAAAAATAAAAATCGCTATATGTGAAATCCAGTGAAAATCCAATGTTGTAAAAATTTAAATGCTCATAGAAATTTAATTTGAATTTCCGGTAGAATTTTTATTTGTGATACAGATTGAAAAACTTGTAAGGAATGATGTATTAAATTTTTAAATCTTAGATTTAAAAAGTACATTTTTTATGAATTTATAGCTTAAAATAATTTGTGAATTTTTGTGATTTTTACGTATTTTGTCAAAATTCAAATTTTGAATGCTTATAAAAAAAAAATTGTGACTATGAATTTCTTTTATTTTTCAACTGTCATTGTAACAATATGTTAAGAGCCTTGAATTAAATTTTTAAGCTTTTATACCTAACAAGTAAATTTTTATCGATATTAATTTTAAAAAAACTAATAATGATCGAAAATTGCAAATACCTATGAATAGTTCAACTTAATTCGAAAATTTTTGAAATCTGCATGGCGGATAGAATATCCTTTTGAATAATTACAAATATTTAAATTCGTTTGAGGATAAATCGTTAATTCAAACTTTGAAAGCTTATAAAAAAAAAATTGTGACTATGAATTATATAATAATATTAAGAACCCCTCAAAGTACCAACTAGATTCACTTTCTGGATCGAACGAGGTACTGAAGTCAAAAGTCGAAGCACTTTTACTGCCCTAAAATGTGATGACAGACAAAAAAATAAAAATAAAAACACACATCATGGTAAAATCAATACGAGGGCCGAACTGTTCGAGGTTCGAAATTCGAACCAAGTCTTAAAAAATCTGAACCGAACCGAACTCGAACAAAAAAGTTCGAAAATTAAAATAGTTCGTACTCAAAAAATGTATGAACAGCAAAAAATAATAACATGTCAAACGTTTCGAACTAAAAATTTTCCCGATACATATAATGTTAAGTAATTTTTTTGGTGTCAATGTAATTATAATGTATATATTACATTAAATAAACACAAATCAGTAGGTATATTATAAAAATAAGAATTGTATTAATTTTTATCAGGTTTCAACAACATAATATATTATATACTTATAGATAGATAATATATAATAATAAATACTGTTGTTAAAAATTGATTTTCCGGGGCGTGCCGACATCAAACAAATTCTGAATTTGGTCAAACAAATACAAACAAATGACGTACTAAATGTTGGCAAAAGAAAATTTGGGAAAAGTCAATAATTAACGGGGTGGGGGGCTATGGAAACGTTTCCACAGCCCCCCGCACGGAAAACCGATTTTCCGAGGTGAACCGACATCAAACAAATTCTGAATTTGGTCAAACAAATACAAACAAATGACGTACTAAATGTTGGCAAAAGAAAATTTGGGAAAAGTCAATAATTAACGGGGTGGGGGGGCTATGGAAACGTTTCCACAGCCCCCCGCACGGAAAACCGATTTTCCGAGGTGAACCGACATCAAACAAATTCTGAATTTGGTCAAACAAATACAAACAAATGACGTACTAAATGTTGGCAAAAGAAAATTTGGGAAAAGTCGATAATTAACGGGGTGGGGGGGCTATGGAAACGTTTCCACAGCCCCCCGCACGGAAAACCGATTTTCCGAGGTGAACCGACATCAAACAAATTCTGAATTTGGTCAAACAAATACAAACAAATGACGTACTAAATGTTGGCAAAAGAAAATTTTGGAAAAGTGATATGTGGGGGGCTGGGGAAACGTACGTGTTTATATCCGTGTAAAGAGGTGATAAAAAAAAACAACAACAATACTGTATTATACAAACATGGGTATACCGAACGCAATACATCTAACCGATCGCGTGTATGATAATACATAATAATATGTAGGTACTAGGTATACATTGGTATACATTAGTCGTGTTTAGCAAGAAAAATCATCCAAAGATTAAAAAGTATTTTTTAATAATAAATAATAATCTAGTATACCTACTGCACAATAACGGGGTTTTAACGGGTTTAGACACACTCAATATCTAATTCATCCTACCGGTAACAATAATTTAATAAAAAATTCTACGGGGCTGCAAAATGTTGTAAGAACAATATTCAGATATCTATATATAATATATCAAAATTGTGAGACGTTCGATAAAACTTTAATTGGTTTTCGTTGACACAATTATTATTCATCCAAAAATATCCAGCCTCTATTATTTTAGATTCTGAGCAGAGCGATGAAAGTATTGATTTTACTATAATTTGTGTTTTATTTATTTTTTTTTTTTGTGTCTGTCATCACGTTTTGGGGCAGTAAAAATGCTTCGATTATTGACTTCAGTACCTCGTTCGATCAGAAAGTGAATCTAGTTGGTACTTTGGGGGGTCAAAAGTAAAAAATTTAATTAATACTTTTCTAAATAATTGAGAAAAACAAACTAAAAATTAAGGGAAAAACGGGAAATTTTACGCACACTCATTTTTCGACAAAATCGATTTTGGTTTTTGATGTAACTTTAAAACGAATGACCATAGATACATGAAATTTTCACCGAATATTGATATAAAAATATTCTATCCACCATGCAATTTTCAAAACATTTCGACTTAAGTTGAACTATTCATAGGCATTTGAAATTTTCGATCATTGTTCGTTAGTTAATATCGATAAAAATGAAAAGCTTGAAATTTTAATACAATGCTCTTAACATATTGTTACAATAGCAGTTGAAAAATAAAAGAAATTTGTAGTCACAATTTTTTTATAAGCATTCAAAGTTTGAATTTTGACAAAATACGAAAATTCACAAATTATTTTTCATAAAAAATTTTCTTTTTAAATCTAAGATTTCAAAATTTAATACAAGATTCCTTACAAGTTTTTCAATCTTTATCACACATAAAAATTCCACCGGAAATTCAAATTAAATTTTTATGAGCATTTGAAATTTAAATTTTTACAACATTGGATTTTCACTTTTAGCGATTTCCTTATTTTGGTGTAACTCTAAAACAAATGACCGCAGATACATGAAATTTTCACTGAATGTTTACATAGGCATTTTATATATTTGATAAAATTTTCAAAATATTTAGATTTGTTTTTAGCTGTTTACTGACATTTTAATTTTTCAAATTTTTTAGTTTTTTTTTCTATAAATATCGATAAAAAATTATTTGTTGGGTAGAAAAGCTTGACAATTTAATACAATGCTTTTAACACATTGTAACAATAGTAGTTAAAAGATATTAAAAATACATAGGCACGATTTTTTTTTATAAGCATTTAAAGTTCAAATTTTGACTAAATAGTAAAAATTACGGCAAAGTTCAAATTATTTTATGCTAAAAATTCATAACAAATTTTTCTTTTTAATTCTAAGATTTGAGAATTTAATACAAGGCTCATAATATATTTTTACAATAGCAGTTGCAAAATAAAAGGAATACATAGTCACAATTTTTATTTATAAGCATTTAAAGTTCAAATTTTGACAACATATTATGTAAAAATCACGAAAATTCGTAAATTATTTTATGCTAGAAATTCATAAAAAATTTTCCTTTTATATCTAAGATTTCAAAATTTAATTCAAAGCTCATAATATATTTTTACAATAGCAATTGAAAAATAAAAGAAATATATTGGCACAATTTTTTTTACAAGCATTCAAAGTTTGAATTTTAACAACATATGTAAAAATCACGAAAATCACGAAAATTCGCAAATTATTTTAAACTAGAAATTATTAAAAAATTTTCTTTTTAAATCTAAGATTTGAAAATTTTTAATAATCTATAATATATCCTAGACAGATAAACCGTCTTCGCTCAGAATCGTTTTTCGTATACAATGATATAATATCATTGGATTCAAATTTAATTCCATCCATTACAGTAACCCACTTGTAACCTACTGGACAGCAGAGCGACATCCACGACTTACCCGGCTTTTTTTTAATTTAAGCTATAAACGTTAGTAACGATATAGGTACAATAAAATTCTGGATTTTCTCAATACCAATTTTTGGCGGTTATCTAGCTCTCGTCAAATTATAAAAAAAAATTAATTTTCTCAATAGCATGATGATGTAAAGTAATATTTGGTAAATATTGTATTGATATATGTTTGTAGAGGAAACAAAAAGTTTTATTCTTATATTGAGTGACAGGAAGTCACCAACACTTTGACCATGCACTCTCAAATCTTTAATATACATCACTCTACTTATAATTTAAATATCCGCAACGGTATTATTATTATGGCGTTCGCGGCGATTAATCGTCATAATCGGCGCGACACGTGTCATATCGATTCCGTCACATGACGGAAGTAATTATTATTTTATCCGCAGACGAATCAGTGTTTTCATCTCGTTCGAAAACGCGTACGTCGAAATTTTTTCTTTATCTTCCGTCTGTGCTCTCGCACACGTACTCGTGCGTCTGACGGGAGATTTTCACTCTTGGCAAGAAAAGTGTCCCCTCTACGCCCGTCACCGGTGGAGGTCGATCTCCGAACGTCGCGGGAAATCTTCGGCTGATCATGGCGGGTTAGGTTTGATTTGGATCGTTACCTGTGTATACAGTCGCACCGCCACCGCCACCGACATGTCGCAGTCTCCGAGTGCCGTTCGTCAGAACAGGGACGTCGATCAATAATTATTTATTTTTGTCGCTGTTGTCGTCGTTGCGTTGACTGCAGTTTTATATTGTCTCGAAAGAGTGTTTTTCTATATCTGCACATAATATTCGGTTTTCCGGTTTTTTTGTTTAAGACATCTCATTTGTCGCTTCCAAATGAATAATGGCCAACACCGCTGCGCCGACCATGTGTAGTTTTAGTCGCTGGTCCGCGGCAGCGGCTGGTCTCTTGTTTTTGTTGTCGTTGACTTTAGGTCACCAGGCCACCGCGGACGTCCGGCATGTCCGGCACAAGAGGACGGTATCGGATCTCATGGAAGGACTCATGAACGCCATGCACTTTCACGTGGATCCAATGCCCTTACCATCCACCGTAATCGCCCGAATCACTCATTTGTCGACACCCAGCAAAGTTTACAAGTAAGCCGATACTATTAATATTATTATTGTCATTGTAATTGAAATATCAGATATGGTTGTTTTTTCATCATACTATAAACATAATCTAAAATGTTTATACGATTTTTAATCTCATTCTTTAACTATAAGAAGATTTATAAAAGTTTATTTCGTGTGATACTTAAATATACTTTTTTACTCGATTATTGGGCATTGTATAATTATTAAACACTAGTAAACTAAAAGCATGACTTTATTTTAAATAGGTTTAGTGTTTAGTCGTTAATATTGTCGCTGAATTTAAAAATGTTAATTTTCATATACTTTAGTTCTTCTCTAATAAAATAATAAATTACGTAGATATAATAACAACATATATTTTTAAATTAAATTTTACTTTATTAATATTAGGTAGATTACTAATAAGTAATAACTATCGAATAATTATAGTTTTATTAAGATGCGTTATTGACATTTTAACTGTTTTCGAGTATATTTAATGTTTATCTACAAGTAAATGCGCACATAAAGGTATTTTATCCATCCTAATATATTATGCATGAATTAATACTTTTATTTTTATATAGTTTCACTTTTATTCCTATATACTGCAATTTTTACACATGTCAAAATATACGTTATAGCGTTTATAATAATTTTCGATTTTACGTTCCGCGAGATTAAACCATAGGAAATAGAATAATAATATCACATAGAACAGCTGTTATTTTAATATGTAATTATATAACAGTATAGCTAATTATGAAGTATGATATTATGTTTGTTGTTATTATATTTATTTTAGTTTATTATTAATTCGTTGAAAAACATTAACTGCAATTACTCAATTATTGAAATTAAGAAGAAAAATTAAAGGAGGAAAAGTCCATCGAAAAAAGACAAACTTTTTTGTGTATATCGTATACACACTATACACTATACATTTAACATAACACGTATTATACAGATCGTTTTAAAAGTTTTACAGAAATTTCCAAACATCAACCAATTTAATCTTAGAACTTTACGCTCCACAAAACTTGGTACCTACTTTAGTTTCTAATTTTTAATCTACTGGTGCTAATTTGATTTCACGAAAATACCCTATGAGATTTTATGATAAATTATTTTATGTACTATATCCAAAGCGTTAATGATTGATAAATAGATTATAAATAGATTATCAAAATTTTTTTATGAATTTCTAGATAAACATAATTTGCGAATTTTTGTGATTTTTACGTATTTGGTCAAAATTCAAACTTTGAATGCTTGTTAAAAAAAAATTGTGACTGAATTTATTTTATTTTTCAACTGCTATTGTAGCAATATGTTTAAAACCTTGAATTAAATTTTCAACCTTTTCTACCCAACAAATACATTTTTATCTATATTAATTTAAGAAAACACTAATAATAATCGAAATTTGCATACACCTATAAATAATTCAAGTTAAATCAAATTTTTTTGAAAATTGCATGGTGAATAGAATATACTTATATAAACATTCGATGAAAATTTCATGTATCTATGATCGTTTGTTTTAAAGTTACATAAAAAACCAAAATCTATTTAGATCGAAAACTGATTGTACGTAAAATTTCCCGTTTTTCTCTTAATTTTTAGTTTGTTTATCCCGATTATTAAGTAAAATATTGAGAATTTTTTACTTTTACCTTCATATATCATCTAGATTCACTTTCTGATCGAACGAAGTACTGAAGTCGAAAATCGAAGCACTTTTACTGCCCCAAAACGTGATTACAGACACACAAAAAAAGAACACACACATCATAGTAAAATCAATACATTCTTCGCTCTGCTTAGAATCTAAAATTACAAATGCTAAACTGGTAATATTTGTTAAAATATCGATGATCGATATTATAATAATATTTAACACCGATATTCTATATTTCTAAATAACTAATTTCCCTTACATAACGTACCTACTATACATAATAAGAAATGTTTTTATACACACCCATTGGAAATCGTATGAATTATGTATTGTGTTGCGACATTTTTTTTTTATGAAATTATCGATGCATTTATCGATGCCAAATATCTATTACCTGCGTATCATTTATTTAATTTTTGAAATTGTCTTATTTTTCCAATACATCTAATACATCGTAAAAAAGTATTGAATATAGAATAGTGAAATAAAACCATTACAATATAATTATATTTTTTATTAATTATTATATCATTGTTTTCTATAATTTTCTTTTATTTAATACGAAGGTATTACAATTTATATTTTAACGAATTCAGTTAAAATATAATTATTATAAGTGATAATATAAAAATGGAATCATTATTGCTGAGTAAAAAAAAATTAACTAGGGATTTAATGATGAACGATCTTCATATTTATTTAAGAAAATAATAATAATATGATGGGATTATCAACGAACAAAGTTACACCCACGTAGTCAAAAAACATTCTCTTATAAAAGCGGTCCTTATTATACTAACAAAGTATTATTATTAACAATATAAAATAGGTAGTAGAAGTGAAAATGAGCGATGGACTCGTTTATTTAGTATTTTTCATTCGTCATAGATAATTTTTTATTATACTTAGTATATTTATTTATTATTTATTATTATTTTTTTTTTTTTTTATAAAGGAGAAAAATATAATAATATATTGTTGTATAAATAATTAATCAATTTCATTGGGCAATTAAATAATTTTGCTTTGAAATGGTAGAGCCACCATTAAGTATAGGTATTAGGTACCACAATGAGCTAATTGTAATCTACTTGAGGTATTTAATATGAGTATAAAATAATTCATAACCTACGACTAAATCATTTTAAACTTTATAATTTTATTAGATCACATATAATCAAATATTAAAATCCCAATACTATTCGTTTTTTTTTTATATATATATATAAATTTAAAGAGTGCTTTCAAAACAGATTATAATATAGCAATTTATGTTACTTGAAAAATAATATTTATTATTCCTATAACTAGGTCATGGTTCTATATAAGATTTATGTTAAATTAATGTAATAGGTTGTTTACAGATATTATTGATATAGGCAAAATGTGCATTAGTCCATTACATTGTTAATAATATAAATATATAGGTGTTTTTTTTATTAAACCTTTATTAATATATTCAATCGAAAAGTGGAATCATTATCATTAATTTAATGTGTCTAGAAAATTATACAACAATATTCAGCGATTCGCGTGAATTTCTATTTAAATTTATATTACTTGATGACTGATGTCACGTACAAGACTATTGTTTATTATTATTATTCAAAATTGCAGCACAAGAGAAATTACCTTTGTCCAATATAAATTGTAGAACAATCGTTTATGAAACTATATCAATTTTATTTATTTTTTCAAAAGTCTTTTTCGTGACATTTTTATTTTGATATGGTTGATTGACGCGTTTGGTTTTTTTTTCTACAGGTACGTTCCAGTCCAAACATTAAAGTTATCAAAATTGCGTGCTCGTCAAGTAGCTGAACCAAAATTAAGACTAAAATATCCGAAAAAAATTTCAATAGCCACAGAAGACTCGTCGTTGACATTGTTGAAAAACGATCTTCCGTGGACGTTACACCCGCTTCCACCTCCTTTGCCAACGTCCAAAACGATCAAGCTCGAGGTGGACAAATCAATGCCGTGGGCATTGCACCCGCTCCCACCGCCCGTAAAGACGAAAACTTATTCTGATTTCTATTGGCCGGACTCTAAGACACGGCCAAAGTTCTATTACAAGTCGAAACCGTCGAAGCCATACCGTTATGTGAATAATAATAACTATAAATACAAGAATACGAAGTCCCATGTCAATTTCAAACCGACTTCGGAATATAGCAAGCCCGCTGTCGGTTATAGTTCCGTCGTCGATCATGATACCAAGACAAACGATTACAACAGTCACGCTGATCACAAGCCCGCCGATTACAATAGTAATAACAATAACGACAATAATTACGATCACGTCGGCTACTCGCCGGATAGTTTCAAGTACGTCGACTACAAGCACATCGATTACAAGCATATCGATTACAAGTCTCCAGACTACAAGTCCGAATACTCGAAGCATACGATGGGAGGAGAACTGCACGAAATCAATGACGACGGCGACGGCGACCATTACGACCACAACGACAACGACGTTTACCATTATTCGCACGACGATCACTCGGGCCGAATCAACGATTCGCCGTCGCCGTCGTCGCCGCCTACTTCCGAATACGTGTCGCACATCACCATCGAACCGTCCATTCAAATAGCGTCGTTTTCCGAAACGGAACTGCAAGGCGACGGGACGAATAAGGACAGCAGCAGCCTGTCTCAGAACGATGCGAAACACAGGTCGTGCCAGTGTACGATAAACGGCCACCGGCATAAACGTGACGTAGATGGCGACGACGGTCCTCGCCGACCTTGGACTGCAATCAATGGTACCGTAGCGGTCGCCCACGTCGACCCTACCGACAACCGTACTGCGATCCGGAAGCCAACGGATTCGAACGCGGCGCAGTCCTCGCGGAACGCGTACTTCGCACCACCGCGAGTCGGACATGCCACCGACGTGCAAATAATCAAGTCACACGACATCACCGATCAATCGATGATCAATGGTCACGGTCTTGCGGAAGACCCTAGCCGTGCGCACGGCGCTTCAGGTTCTGCGAACGGTCCCGGACTCGCGGTGAACGGCGTGGGTTATGTGCAACGGGTGCGCAACATGAACAACGACCATCCGGTCATTCGGCTGCCACCCGCCGAAGCGGATCATCACGTACAGACGAAAAAGAACGACGCTCACGCGTTCAGGGACGATAGCGACAAATTCAAAGTGGACTTTGGTCGCGACATCAATAATGCACGCGACGAGTCGAAATCGGCTGCCAACAAGCAAGGACTGCAGTACTCGCTCATCAAACAGGACGTGGGAAGCGGAGGCGGAGGCGAAGGAGGAAGTGATGTCGGTAACTCCAGATTTGCAGACGATTTCGGAAACAGACCGACCCGGGACAGACCGGACACACATGGCAGAGTTTATCACACCGTCAGAAGCAAAGTGGAGAACTCGGATCGAGGAGTTTCGTTCAGCGTGCAGACTCCGTTTTCCGTTTCCAGTTTTTCGTCAAACGTCCGACATCCGGAAGAACGTCATTCTCGGTTTCGTTATACCGGACGCAAATCCGAGTCGTCCGCATCGCCATCGCCGTCACCGTTGTTGTCGACCTTCCAGACGGGATACGCAGAACCACCGCTGGATTTTGAGCAATTCGGCTTGAAGTCGGCTCTGGACGACTACCATCCAATCAGTCACGATTATTTTTCGAGTGACTTGTTTGAAGACAAACAGCCGGAATCTGTAACAGATGATCGGTTTTCATCTCGATTTCCAGAGAGCTTCAGCGTGAAAAGTCGACCTAGTTCCGGGGTCGCGGGTCGACCAATTTCGCACTTTTCTAAAGATTTCGGCCTCGACAACGACGACCGGAGTCGTTTGAAATCGTTCCGATACAACGCGAAAAACGGGCCATCGCAGTCGGTCGACGATCTGTTCGACATCCGGTCGAAGGGCGGACGTTCGTCCAACGAACAATCGGTCTTGGAATATTTCCAGCCGGTCGTTATCGACTTCGACAAATCAAAACAGGATAACAACGATTTCAAATCGTTCGGTGGCAACAGCAATACCAACCACGGTGGAATCGACAAATCGAGGTACTTCAGTAAAACGGATACTTCGATTTTTGGGAAATTAAAAAAAAATCAGAATTCGGATCATCTTCGTTTACCCGGCCGTCTGCACGAATCCAACGAGAACTTGTCGAGGAAAATGCTTTTACATCCTTCCACATTCGACATAGATTAGCACGATATTTATACATAATAGCGCGTATATATAGGTCGCTTGTATAACTGTTTAAACGTGTTTTCGTATAAACCGTGATTTACTTACAACCATCAGATTATGCGATAGGTATTTTAAAAAAAAAACATGTTTTGCCATTATACGCTCTTTGTGTTTATTATTATTATCGTTATTATTACTGTTTTAAGACAATGTACGCATAAGTATTTCCAGCCCTGTAATTAAAAATAATTGAAATTTTTTCATATAAATACTATATAATATACAATTGATATTGATCGGTTGATTCGACTTATAAGAACGAATTCCTGTCTTTATATATATATATATATATATATATATATATAATATATATGCGTATGTGTAATTAATTACAGCTCGGTGTGTTTAAAAAGAAAATACATTTTTCTTAGTGAACACTTTACTTTATTGTTTAAAAAAATGTTTTAATTTGTTATCGCTAATAAATTTAGGGTGCCATGTAAAATAAAATATTTTTAATATTAGATGATAAAAAAAAAAAGTTTTTATACATCGTGGTGACATTTAAATATGTTACGTGAAACGGCTATTATTTTTATAACATACAGAACGCGGTTTGCGATTAGTTTGTACACTTAAACATATAGTATATACATATATATATAATGTACAACATGTGATGAATGTATTAATGTTAATTGCTATGTTCATATATATTTATATATATAGATTATATAATATGATCGTTTATGTTATGCTATGAAATGATTTTCTTGATGGAATTATAAAATATATGTAATTTAATTATTATAAATAAATAATTTAATTTATATAATATATGTATAGCGTATACTGTATAGTGTGCACGTATCGACATTTTGAAAGCTTAAATTTTCACTTGAAATTGTTTCAGAAATATTTTGCGTGACCTATTATACTGAAAGCGCAGCATTTCGACAAACTTATAAAGCTCAATTGTAAACGTAAATTAAGCAAAATTTGTTGAGCGTTGTAGTTGCTATTGTGCTTTGATATATATATTGGAAAAAAAATCGAAAACTAAACTTGAAAATTTAAATAATTACTTAAACTATCAACATATTATATTATCATACAATAACAGTAAGAAATGGGATTTTACTTTTGAGATGTGCTTTTTATATTATATAAATTAATTTTACTCTAAGCTTCGTTTCAAAAGCCACACGACTACACGAGACTCACTCGTGAGCCTCGTCGTGCCCACCCCTGGTCTACAGTTGTGACTTATGACTAACCATTCGTCATCTCCATAATATAATATAGTCCAATGACGATGATTTTCTCTTTGCTGTAAATTGTTTACGATGAAACTCGTAATATCATATTATTATTGTGGCCAATACTACTGCGTTTTAAATACACACGTTATCACGAGGAAATAACATAATATTGAATATGATTTATGAAAGAAATTAAAGCGTTTACCTGCGTATAACTGGTAAACTCCAGTGGTAATAATGACCATGAGAGCTAACAACTTGGCGTACGTGAAAAGGTCTTGCACGCGTGTTGCCCACTTAACGTCCCAGCAGTTGATAAACGTCAATAACACTGAACAAAGAAAAAAACAAATAAATAAATTTAAAAAACAAGAATTTAGACACGGGTAGTGAGTATTTTCAACAGGTGTCATTGTATCGTACTGTTTGTAGATGTAGTCCGATCAAATATATATATTATTATTTTTATTTTTATATTTATTTTTTAGTCTTTGAAATTGTATTCCAATAATCACACTTACAGCTTAACCCATCCAACGATACCATAATGTTGAAGGTACACATTGTTATATACATTATTTGTGTTCACTATAATAATATTATCATGTGTATCAAATTTAATTTTTAAATAATGAAACCTAATTTGAAACATTTTTACGGTATTTTCGTGTTCAAAAATGCGTGTGTATCATATTAAATTATAGTTTTATGTAAAACAATTATTAATGAACCATTATTTAAATCGCTGAAAGTTAAAATTTCAAAATCGGCTATTATACCTATGCTCATCGTTGATAGAGGACAATACAAAAGGTGATTCTTTTAAGTGGGTACACTAATTATCTCGAAAAGTATTTAATTTTTTCAAAATATTTTTTTACATGGTTTATTAAAAAATTATATTTTTTATCCTTACCTTTTTTAAGCGTTTTACTTTTTTGAATGACAACATAGAGTTTTAATTTCATATTCCAAAGCAGAATATTTTTCTAAGTATTTTGATTCATAAAAATCGAATTTAGGACGAGTAGTTTATGAGTTATATGTATTTAAAGTTTTGACAAGCGGAGTAGTGGATAAACATTTTGCAGGGTAACCCCGTACCACTCCACTCTGCCAATCTAAACTTTAAATACTTATAACTCAAAAACTAATAGCCCTAAATTCGATTTTTATGAATCAAAATACTTAGAAAAATATTCTGCTTTGGAATATGAAATTAAAACTCTATGTTATCATTCAAAAAAGTAAAAAACTTAATAAATGATAAGGATAAAAAATATAATTTTTTAATAAAAACATTGGTTTTTTAACAACTTGAAACCATGTAAAAAAAATATTTTGAAAAAAGTAAATACTTTTCGAGATAATTAGTGTACCCACTTAAAAGAATCACCCTGTATAATAATACAATAATATCATATTTTACAATGATTATTATAATATACTAATATATATACATATATTTTATTAGCTTTTAGTCGGTAAATACCATAATATTATAGGCGGGTGATGTATTGTGTTCTGAATGAAATACTATCTACCTACCGGCCGAAGCTACAATAATGTCCGTGTTTGATAAAATTCAATTACCTATGATTAATATTATTATGTCATCATATCATGTTATAGCCTACGAAATCTAAAATAAATCTTATACGCCACTTGTATGACGCTCATGACACGTATCAACGTACAAAATAATTGTCCTAAAAAAGATTTATTTAAACGCGAAATAGCATAAAACCAATAGGTAGCTTAAAACGTTCAATATAAACTTAAATCAACAACTTCGTCTTAGATTAAATTTCTGTTGTGATCTTCATTAGATATATTAAAAATAGGTATATATTACGATATACATTTACACAATACAAATAACGGTATTATCGATTTCAAGAGAAAACTTTATTCGGTCTTCCAGTTAAGTCTCCTATGCATTACTCCGTTTAATTAAAATAACAAAAGACGACTGTCCTGTAAAAACTAATTTCATTTCAAATGTTTTCCGTACGTTCTTACAGCGTTTCTTCCCTTCGTAATGTCTTATAGACCATTCGGATTAAATCATCACGAAATGATGGGAAAATCCAATCCACTATAAATTGAGTAGGTATACGACCTACTATACAAATAAAATCAAAAAAATTATATAGGTACGTTATCAATACAGTAAATAACATTTATACACATCAAGTAAAAATCATTTGATGCCTAAAATTAGTTGAACTCAAAATATATTTAAAAGTGGATGAGATTGTATTATACATTGTAATTATTATACATCGTTATTATATGCTTCGTTAGTTTCTTACATTTTGAACTATGCATTGTCTTGTTTTGTTAAATTAAAATTTTTGTTTAGATTACCAGTTATACCGTAATATTAAGATTTTTTTTATGAATAGATGTTAATATTTCGATTTTTTTTTTGAATCCGGTTCCGAGGCACATTTTCCCAGTTTTTCCGTTTGCGAAAGTCGTTCTGTCAGTATATGAGTATCAAACCAATGAAGTTTATTTCACTAGCTACACAGATTGATCGTTCTTTTGATTTGATTATTTATCATGTATGTTAGCATTTTTTTTTTTAAACAAGAGAGTGCTCTAAAACGTCCATATTATGTCCGTTGTACCTATATTATTATTTTTTATATGCATCGAATATTCTGTAAATGTTTAATATTTAATTAGACAGTCTACTTTTAGTTTTATTTCAAAATTACACAATATAGCTAATAAATTAGTAAGTATCTACGATTTCTACCTATTTCTGTCACTTTGTTGTTAATTAAAAAAAAATACTGAGTAGTTCTTATCAACATTTCTATCGATCGTATCCATCATATCAAAATATAAATTACTAAACATGCTTATTAATATATATTTAATTAATCATTATGGTATACTTAATAGTTATTCATTTTTAATCTCATTACAGAGTTTTATTCGTCATAAATTATTTTATTTAAATTGTACAGTAATGCAAGTTGAGCGAATTAAATAATAGCTATTATGTACATTCTAACCTAATAAATAATAGACATAAATTAATAAACTTTTACTAATTATGAAAAACAAATAATTGTCATGCGTTACTTATGTGCCATTAAGATGCGGTATAGGTATTATCCATCTCATTCTATGCAATGAACGAAATATTAAATGATCATTTCACTTGCTTGAGCAGTGTATCATAATAGTAATTATCGCCACGCAAAAAGATTCTTCCACGTGCGAGCACCGAAATAGATACATACAATTTAAATCTATTTTACATATTATACAGAAATATAATGTGATTTCGATCTCTCTATAAAATAATTTTATGTTTATTGTTATTGTGAATTCGTGACGTAAAAATTCATATTCACACTTATTGTCGTTTAATACCTATACGTAGTATACGTACATGTCGTACAATTATTATTACGAATTATTCACGAATATTGCAGTTAACAAGGTATTTCCTTTCTGACTATTTAAAGGATCATAAATATGAATTTATAAAGAGTATGATAATAATATAATAATATATATATATATATTACTTGGCCTATATATAATATTCTGTTGTAACTAATAATAAAAATTATATTTCGGTTTAATGATTTTTTAAATTTGTTACACGCCTTCACTGTATAATATTACTATCAGTTATCGAAATCGAAAAGCTACATAGTATATTATTGTAATTATACCACCTTACCTATTATAAAAATTATCATGTATACGTAAGACACGAAAATGAATAATATTTGAAACGGAAAAATTAATCAAAAATTGGCTTAAAAATTCACCTTTGTTATGAGATTGTAAGTGATGGTATGTATACCGTTAGATGTGCGCATAGCATCTGGTGGGAGGCTGTGGGCGAAAGTTTCATTGATTTTTTCCCGAGCTTCTGGTGGAACGGTAGTTATGTCCACGTGGATTATCACATTGGAGAAAATCGCGCACGCAGTTTTTACGCACTTCCGAAATGGAATATTTTTAAACAAATGATGTACTATTCAGGCCTTCAGGGTCAAGTACGGATTTAAAAATGAAAAAAAAACATTTCGCAGTCTAATAAATGAAGGAAACTACCTATGCAGTACATGCACATACAAGTATATGATACCATTGTATGTTATTCTAAAAACATATATTATTTCAAAATTTAGGACAATTTTCCAAATTTTGTATCGTAAATTATATGCGTTTTGTATCTAAAATGATTCAATTTTCTGGACATTTTTCTTAGAAATGTCTGAAAAATTAAATTCTAATATATATGTATCATCTAATTACCAGCTATTGCCTATATATTAAAGTTAAAGCTAAACTAATTTCAATAACTATATCTTGGTTTAAGTTGTACTAAGTTCACATATTTCGGACTATGTCTTTTAGAAGTGACATGTAATAGATCAACCTATTTAAAACAATTAGATTCAATCCAGTAGCTGCAAGTTTCTAACATGACTATACGGTTTTTTTATTTTCAATTTATTTATTTTCGTATCTGCAGATTTAAGTTGTTGTTCGATGACGTTTAAAGTTTTAAAAAATTTCTTTTTAATTTTTTACCATGTACGGTATAGATTTCGAATACGGTCAGTGTGAATTCTGCCGCCATTTCGTTTAGCTGTTTCAACTAAACTACGAAAAAAAACGTGAAAGTAAAACATAGCTATAAAATCATTTTATTTTTCGAAGATTTAAAGCGGTTAAAAGAAATACATCCGGCAAAAGAAATAAGAGTTCAGATTTGAAAACAGCATAACAAATACAATGTACCTACAATATGCGCAATAGGCTTACAGCAACAACGAATATTTACATTTTTTATATAATAATATACATATTAGTTTGATTTTTTTTAGTATTCAGTCGTTGCACATTTAAAATAATTATTTTGTTTTTACGGATTTTAATGTCGATGACTACTTTAAATGTCTGCCTCGATGATCCAATCTCGTACAAGCATTATCTCTTTTTATGTTTAACCTTGCTGTCTTTTAATTTCCCATCATCGTCAATATGTTTTTAATTTTTTATATTTGTCCTATTTTTTTTTTTTTAATGTCAGTCCATTGGCCAATTCGGTGAACAGATTTGTTAGAAATGAGAGGGCAAATTATAAAATTTATAAGCAATGCCATAAATAATTGCATAAAAAAAAAGTACACTACAATTCATTATGAAATTCACGTAATACAATAAACTCACCTCAGATAAAAAAAATAGTCACTTATTATTATATTTTTTTTAAATTGAGATAACATCATAAGTACAATAAATCATCCTCAGAACAGTCAAATCAAAATTCTCGAAATTATTGAAAATAGCTGGAAAATAATTTATACACAGTAACAACAAAATACTCAGTTTATAAGAAAATATATGATTTCATATTCGAAAACTACAGAAACTAATTTCCGTAAAATTAGAGCTAATAATATTTTCATTTTTTGAGCATGTGCAAAATTGCATCCCAATCGGTATACGAGTATTCTCCTTCCAATTTTATCAGACTTAGGAAGTTGGGACTGTCTGCAATATTACCTACTACTATAATATTGGTATATAATGATTCAAAATAATGGTTTTATTATCAATACTTATATTATAATATAATATTTTTAACTCGAAATAAACTGTAAAAAACATTTTTAACCATACCTGTGACCTAAATAGATTATAGACAGTCCTATATACATTTTCCTTCCCATTTTAACGGACTTATATATAAGTCCGTTAAAATGGGAAGGAAAATGTTAATATAGTGTAATAGTACTTACCAAAAAATATTCAAGAATTATAATGTTGTAGCTAAAATAATTCAGGACCCAACTAGTGTGGTAACTATAAAAATCCGGGACCGAACTAGTGTAGTACCTATTAAAACCCGGGACCGAACTAGTGTAGTACCTATAAAAATCCGGGACCCAACTAGTATAGTACCTACAAAAATCAGGGACCCAACTAGTGTAGTACCTGCGATTAGCCCCTAGTACTCGGGACCCAACTCGGATGCGCCGAATAATATAGGTAATAAAAATATATGTTTAGTATACAACATATACCATACGTTATAATATGTTTTATGAATTATTAATAATCGATAATTATTTAAATCTTCCGTTTCAACGCGATTAACGTATTATAATTTATAATACATATGACAGGAACGCGCAAGTTATACGCGCAACAATATGTATAGGTTAGGTTAGGTTGCATTCACACGTTGTGTTGCATTCATCGGGACGCAACACTTATCACATTCACCGCTAAAGGGCCAGATTTAGGTGAGGGCTGAGTGGGCTGCAGCCCAGGGGCCCCCACAAATTCAGGGCCCCACCAATGTTATGATAGGTATTTAAATTAGGATACAGAAAAAATATTTTATTTATACATTAAACACTCATATTTACACGTCATATGTAATTAAATAATATTGAACATTATTTGGACATTTAAAAAATTTAATTTTGCTAACTATAATAATAGATGTATTCGCGTTTATTGACAATGAACGGTGTCTAGATAAGATAGGGTTTTATGCCATCCGTAATTGGTGTTGATTTTTAAAACGTTATTGATAAGTTTGTACAAATGAAATTAATAAAAGTTCCAGCCATTTAATTTTAATTACCTGACATTATTATTTTTATTAGTCTTTATTTAACTATACTTACATCTAATATTATGATGATATTACTTATGCTATAGTTATACTTGATTTGATTGTTTTTATAATTATTTATCATTAAATAAATAGTTAAATTATTATTACAATAGTAGTATACTAAATATGATAATAAATGTTATTTAATTTGTAAAAAAATATATTTTCTTATTTATGTGTAAGGGGCCCCACAATGCATTCCGGCCAGGGGCCACCACACACCTAAATCCGACCCTGCACCGCAATACGCATATATAGGGAATAGACATATACTATTTGGTACGTATAATTCGATCACCGACCGTAATAATATATAATTAATTACCTATGCAGCAAGTGGCCAGCAACCGTGTCGATTCTTCGGGCGGATCGCAGTCGGTGTACATTGGTTTCAGCACGTACAGGCTAAACGTGAGGGCGACGATGGCTTGCGAACACGGTCGGACGATCATGCACTCCACCCACAGTCGCATGAAAGCTATAAACGGGCCAAACGTCTCCATTATGTACGCGTAGTCGGCTCCGGATTTGGATATCATGCATCCCAGTTCCGCGTAACAGTAGGCGCCCACCTGTGGAATCAATAATAACATTATATAATACAATATATAGGTGTATAATATATACATAGTTATAACGGGTAAAGCTGCTGTGACCACGACGACGACCCGACAAAGTATATTATAATAAGGCGATAATGGGTGGTACATATATACAGTTAAGTGGCTGTGGTCGGACAAACGATATACGCGCCTGATATAACCGTTATAAATATATTATTTTAATGAATCTGCAACCACTAATTATTATATTAGGTGCTTTAAACGCGATAATCGGTGGTTCGCGATTGATCCGTCATTAAGTTCTAGTGAACGCGCTTCAAATCGATCAATTTTGAACTACGCAACTTGACATATTCATACGTAGACTGTATATGTATATACCTATACATATTATACCTAATACCCGTAAGTGTATATGTTATAACTTTATAAGTAATGTCGATGCAGTATGCAGTCTCGTCGAATCTAATATAACGTAGCGAAATATTTCCAACAAGCGCAATCAAAATTCTGCATACGTCGATAGATAGGTATATACAACATAATAGCATCGATATCTATTCTATTCTGTAGAGTTTAACTGTTTAAGCACCTGTTGATTTTTCGAGAGGAGAATTTTTTCGAAACAATATATTTGGCAATCGCCTGCAATATTTGGTATACACCACAGTACCACACGGCGTTTCCTAAAACGTTTTTTTTTTTTTAATCCTCGGCGTCTATTATGTCCATAGGCATACAAGGAGTTTTAAGGTTAACAATTTCTTAAAGTACAGTATTCACACAAACAAATTACAGATCATAAACTATAGATAAAATTGGCCTTAATTAAAAAGGTCATTGTGTGACTTTTCCTCAAACTCGTTACTATATTTTGTAAATTTGAAACTTCGTCATCGTCATAGACGATATACTCATATTTCATAGAAAGGACGTGATGGCTTCTCCACCGTTAAATATATTCTGCACTTCAAGTTTGGAAACATATTATATAATGTTTGAACTCTTGTGTACATCGATCACAAACGCCACAATTTCACACTATATTGTGTAGTGGACTTTTGCAATATTGCTCGTTAGATATTGATGGATAACAATATTGTGTCCCTACGGATAACATACGATGTATATCCTCTTAATGCACGCATCATTATGTCAAGTACACATTTTCAAAATCGCCCCAGTTTTGTGGCAGGCGTGCAGTGGATTTGTACATCATTTGGGTAAGTTTAAATAATTTTATGTAGAAAAAAAACTTACACATACTCTCACGTGTATATATTAACGTAGGTACTCTCTGGTTATACTGTTTTGTTTCAAATTTTGACTTAATTATTTGTACTTTGTAGGTAGGTATAGCCTATATCCTACTGCATTAGTAATTAGTATCATCTATTGATCGAAATTCAACCATAAAACCGTCTCAATATTCTTGTAAAACAGTAAAACAAACACGCTCTAAAGTATTGAATTTATTTTCTAATCGTCCAAACGAACTTATAAAAAATCTAGCTGCATTAACCATTCCTGGTAACTCTCCTTGTTGCCTTAAGCGAAAATGGTGCAGAGACCTACTAAAACCTTAATCCAAAAATAAAAAATAAAGAATAATTGTATAAAATAATTAAAAGACGAAAGTGTGATCAGTGGATGGTTTCTTCATTGAAAATTTTTAATTTTCCTTTTGTCAATTAGCTAATACTCTTATTGTACCGATTGCATACTGAGATTGTGTACCTATATTATTAATGAAGAAAGAAAAAAAAATGTTTTCTAATCACACACTTCGCAGTCCGGTATCGACGTTTGTTCTTCACCTTTTATTTTCGTACGAAAGTTTAAAATGGAAAAAATAGATAATTCGTGTATTTTAGTGTTGGAGATCTATGTACTAGCTAAGCGAAAATTACGGACATGGTCATATGATCTTAGATCAGTGGCGTGATGGCGTCAAGGGAGGGCACGCGTGGCCATTGCCCTTCTTGAAAAATCCCTGGACCTAGAAATCGTATGAAAATCGAAAATATTCAAATTTATAGGTATATCGAAACCATTTTATAAAATATTTTTCAATGTCTGTTATTATTATATATTATGCAGTATTGCAGTACAAGGATACACTAGATTATTTTATTCTATTTTGTAGAAAGTTTAATGCATACATGACGTAGAAGTGTGGAGCAAAGATTTCTCACCTTATTATTGATATTATTATATATTGGCCCTTCAGTAAAATTACGTGTTTCGAGTTGGCCCTACCAGGTATAAAATCTTGGCGTCACCACTGATGATGTACATTTGGTTAAAGATTAATAATAATTTATTATTATTTTGTTTTATCGTATAAATTGCCAATTGGTGAGGTACCCGCTACTCATTTTATATTTTACATCACCCAACTCAACAATATACGTTTCCAGTAATCCAGTGATATAACATCTATTTCTCCATATACTATGTGTATAGCGAAGTTATATATAGGTACGACAAAAAGATTGCTTTTGTAATGCGCATTAATATATTATTGTATATAATGAACTAATGAAGATATATAAAGATGATAAAGATAAAAATAAAAATATATAAAGCAAGATATTCGCCAACGAGTTGATAGGGATATTATAGTATTTTATTAACATTGCCTACCTTAGACTTTCAGCACGAGTACCATTGTACTAATGTTTAACGACCAAACCTAAGGTCTGGATTAAAAATAAATTGTCCCTATTGTAACGACAACATATATAACATATATATACAATACATATACATTATTATAGCAACGCATTAAACTATATTAATTTAAAATGCAAAACACAACTCGTAGAGCGTTATTGTTGGAACTTTTTTTTATTTTGAAATTTATAATGGCTATGCCTACACCTATATATTATACAGTATATACAAATTATAATATTTTATTTCATTCGTGATTTTCTTATTCCAAACGTGCATGTGATGTCGTTGATTTACGAAAATCGTATAGCGCTTATTACGGTGCAGCCACCTTAAACGAATAATATCTACACTAAATATACAACATATTACTATAATTTATTTCAGATTCAAATGCAGGTATAGATTAATTCTGATGGTGTTGTTAAAATAACAATAATAGTTTGTCAAATTTTTTATCTATATTTCATGGTTATCATGTGCACGTTTTTAAAACAGATGGAATTCAAACTCGTCCAAGATAATAATAATAATAATAATAGTCGTAATAGCCAATAGATATTGATATGATTATAGTATGCAAGCAGGTATATACCCACCATAGAAAATACGCCGGACAAGATCCAGACGATCAGAGAAGCGTTCACCGAACCGGTGTTTTCCAACACGCCCGTCGGCGATATGAATATGCCGGAACCGATGATGCTGCCAACGATCACGGTGACGCCGTTCAAAAGGCTCATTTTGGGTTTCAGTTCGATTTTATCGTTTTCGGCAGGGGCCACGTCCGGCTCTACCTCCGATCCGCCTTCCTTCCGCTTCGCGCCCATTTTTCTCGCTCGTTTAATACTGCTCCTTATCGCAGTTGTTGCGGACGACGACTGCACGTGGCTCTGCTGTATATACCCACAGGTTTTGAATCTGAAACGCAAATACGTTTTAATTATACAGCGACGAGCGCGTGTACACCGCGAGATAGGGACCTACTCGTAACGATATGTATGCGCTGATAAACTATTATTTCAATAAGCAAATTAATAAGCGTCTCGTGCAGAGGACGGAGATTTGAGTAAGGGTCCTAAGATATCGCTTACCTAGTTTTAGTTGCGAAACAAGTCGTGGTTGTTATATTATTGTTTAACGACAAAGATTAAAGAACATTTGCACTTTGACAAATGATGTAGAACTGTTTTTTTATTTTTCATATAGGTTTGGTTGTAGAACACAAGTTAAAATTTTACAGGCCTTTAAACAACATACTCGGCTTTGTGATTCAATGCCGTCACTAGGTTTTTGTTTAGTAATTACATAAGTATTTCGAATAAAATGTCAACCTGTATAATGAAATTAGATTGATTCGGTATTTGCCCGTGACGCGCACAGTCTTACAAGTGGGCTGTATGAACAAAGTAAGTATATTTTTCAAAACAATTCCAATATCAACGTTAAATTTTAGACCAGCATTTATTTCGATTTCTTATTTTGAAATATTTTATAATAGGTACCTAATTTATGCGTTAATCAGAATTAAATATATAGGTAATTATTGATATAGAAAAGATAAAACATGGTTTTCATAAAAATACATTAATGATGACGACGTACTGATCAATAATCAATTATAAATTATACATTATATATTCGAATATTGTGAACCATTAGTATACTTTTTAGTTTTTATCTCTTCTTTAACTCTTAGTTCTAGATTAATCGCTGTATTTTATATTTACATATCGGGCAACACTGCCGCTTAAAGAAAAAACGTATGGAATACACTCATGATAATAAGTAAATATAAATATAATATACATATAAAACTTCATTTAAAATATAAATTAACTGACTGCTCATAAATAAATTCAAATTACAAGTACTGTTATTATATTGTGCATAGGCGCTTACAACTAGTGTTTATAAAATTCAAGTAACAGAGTAAAAAATATATTAGTTTAAAATGAATGTAACTTATCACTTATGCTGTACCTACTAAATTAATACATGCATATAAATATTCTTATTTTACATTTGGACAAAAATTATTCACTATTAAATTTTAAATATTTGTATGAAAGTTATAAGAACTAAAAGTTAATTTTTTTTTTTGCTTGCTATTTAGAACCCGTAGGACGTTTTCTTTTATATATTTAAGGTGCACGAGACTACACTATACTACTTTTATGGAAAAGAAGATACTCATTCCTCAGTCGTAAAGCAAATTGTCTATGCCACAAAAATGTCGATATAAAAAATATATAGCTATTTAAAAAAAAACAAACTATATAACTAATCAGGTTCATATAATTAGCATAAAAATAAATATCTAAGAGACTAAGACCGAAGTTACAGTTTTAAATATTATATTGTTGTCTATGCGATGGTTTTTGAACCATAAGTAGAAAACCCAGGCACATGCAATACAGAGTGGCTGGGTGTTCCTAACTTCAGAGAGGGATGAGTGAAAGGGTCAAGGGAGTTTCACTGAAATGTTTAAAAAAAAATTTTTTCTACGTGGTAATGTAAGTTTATTTAAAAAATGTTTTTCTTATGCCCCCTCAAAAAAAATGTGTGGTAAATTATGTGTATACGTGTGCTATATGCGTGCACTGTGCTTAAATGTAATAATGGTATGGAAAGAATTTTATTAGTATTTTCAATATAACAGTTTTAACCATGATAAATCCACATATAATACCACCAGTCATCCAACATCAAATTGTGGGCTTCTGTACTAAATGTTTTTGGGAGTCCTATACAAAACTTCCAATAAAATAATCTCATACACGATTTCTATAGGAAATCAATGATTAAAATAACAAAATGACTTGATAATATAACATTATAATGTATATTTTTTATGTCATAAAATGTTATTCATTACAAAATAAGTAATTCGATCAAAATTAAGAAAATTTCAAAAATTAATTTTGAATGATCCCTAAAGTAGCCGGGTTCCCGTACTGTAGGTTTGTCCCCCTCCTCTTTGTTGGGACCTTGAGAGCACTATACCCTAAACCGACTAAACCGATTTACAAATATGAACATCGATATAGTTGATAAGTAGCATAGTAGTACGATAAGATATTTAACGAATAAATTCAACAGACTCTCGCAATCAAGCTCAGTGGCGTGATACAGTCCTATGTAATACATTATTATATCGTCTCCGATCGGCGTGGAACATATATCAAATATATAAAGTTTCACATTAAGTTTATTGGCCAAGTATTGAAAAACTATAACACTACTGCAATATAGTTGTAGTAGGTATGTATATTGTATATAGGTACACAGTATAATAAATTCCATTCATGGTATATAAATATAAAATATAATACAAAATAATAATATTAAAAATAATAATATACGTATTTCGCAACTACTTACTATGCCATCGTGAGATAAAAACTAAAAAAATATATATTATAAATATATATAGAAAAAAAAAACAGTGTGCAAAAAATTTGAAGGCGTCGTCTCGTCTTCCGCTCAACGATTCGGTTACTGAGCAACGCTACTATATTCCCGGTCTCTGTCTATCCTGTGACGCCCGACCGCGGTGTTTGCATATGTGTGTGTCTGCGCATGCGCGTGCGCACGCCTGAGCCTTTTCTCTTCATGTGTATGGTGTGTGTGTGTGTGTGTGTGTGTGTGTGTGTGTGTGTGTGCGCGCGCGTCAGGATATTGCCAATTCGCAGGCGCAATCCCTTCAAACTTAATGGCGCGCGATCGGCCGCGACGATGAGTAGCGTTATTTAATTTCATACCGAACAGCCGCAAGAGCGCACACACGCGCACAGCACGACCGTACCTATAAAACAGTGTATTTTATTTCTTTTTTTTATCTGGGGGGAGGAGGTCACTGATATCAATATTTAACGAATTTAACGAACTTTTGTTTTAAGTAATGACAACAATAATTATTAATAAAACACGATAATTATTGTTCAGTTTGTTTAAAGATTTTACTATGAAGTTTTTCAATTATTTTTTTCAATTTTCAGTAGGGATTGAACCTTGATACCCCCCCCCCCCCTTATAAGACTATATGTATATGAGTAATAATATAATAGGCACAAATCCGTATATATAGATTATAGGTATATAGGGCGTATCTGTGGAAGATCATACGACTTCATCAATAAATCACAGAATATATAGGTATGTCTTTTGTTGACACTCTGTATTACAGTAAGTAAAATAATATGTTAATTAATTGGAAGAGTTAGTAACCCTAATTCGTGACCAATATAAAATATTGAATGGGAATATTTTAAAGCCATTTTTTTATCGTAATTTATGACGACTAATGTAATTACAATGATAAACACGGACAGTTCAGGACGGCATTAAATCGTCGCCGGGTTATAGGTAAAATCATAAATTACCATAATATTATAAACTGATTTTAATTAATATGACATAGCTATAGGTATAGTGATAACATAATCGTGTGACTGTATTATCGCTTTTGAAAAATGTATGGTCGAATGGTCGTTAACATAATAATATATTGTCAACTATATATTATATAGTTGTAAGAAGTATAAATGTTTCCAAACAGCTTGTTCGTGTATATATATATACTGTTTGTATAGGCACATGACACAGGAATGGATGGGGGTTGTCTGGCCGAAAATCTAGTGGCCGAAGGTTTTGTGATCGAAAAAAAGTAATCGAAAAGTCATCAGGTCGAACACATTTTTGATCGAAAAATATAATATCGAAAACTCAAATGATCGAAATGTTATGTAATATTATGGTCGAAAAATATATATTTTGAGTTAAATATTTTTTTTTTTTAAAACACACAAAAGTAAATAATTGAAAATTAACTAAAATATATAGGTATTATATTATGTAAAAAAAAAGTTGTAAAATATTAAAATAATTGGCAGGTATAGATACTAGTATTACCTAGTATTACTTGTAAGTATTAGTATAAATAATATAATATAATAAGTAATTAAAATTTTAAATTTTGAGCTATTCCTCTTAGATACTTTAATAAATCATAACCTGGATCAGCTAATAATACGTATCGTAATGCACGGGGAGGACCGAGGAGAGTGTTACTTGTTATCGAATATTCTCGATTATCGACTGTAGTATTACCCGCGTGTAGTCTAGATAGTAAATATAAATATATAATTATTATTATTATACCATACACTATTATGTGATAATATTATTCTGTGAAAGTTTACTTTAGATGATTATTTGTTTTTAGAAAAAATTAAATATACAATATTTATTTTGTTTATTAAAGAATCTCAGTGGGTCCAATGGCACAGATAATCATTATCTTTACTTCGACCGAAAAACCCATTCGACCACAAAATATTTCGACTATATTAATAAAATATTCAACCATCTGTTTTTCGACCAAAAAACGATTCGATCACATGACATTTCGATCGCTTTTTTTCGATCACTAAACCTTCGACCAAATGACTCGCGCCGCACAGGAATATTTGATTTTCATCTATTTCGTGGCTATACATGACTATATTACATGCCTAGTTACATAGTTTATCAATAATACCAATCGAGAAATACTTAATATTTGAAATATAGTATGTTGTCTATAGTATGTTATCCAGTCGGGTGGTGCTGCTGAGTGCCTGCCTCTAAATGCTAATTTCTGTTATTTCATATTATATTAATTATCAAATTTGCCCATTGTTCATAATGTTGTATAGATTGTAAATTACTTAAATATATAAATAAAAATATCGAAAAAAACTTGTATATCCAGTAACGTGGCAAACTTGATATTTTTCTGGAGGCTGATTATATTTCACGCGCCCTGGTGCAAAACTAGTTACCAGATTAAATTCACTATCATGTTTATAACTAGCTGTCGTAACCTCGTAACTCATAGTTTACTATAGTTACATAATACTAAAGTATCACCTATTTGCCATTTCTCACTTACCAGTATAGATTACTTATTAGTGATAACGCTGATTAAATAAGATGGGTTAAATTTGAGTTTAACGATAAATAAACTCATATAAATGATATAAACATATAGTTCACTACTTTAGTTTTTAATAATTTTACTAATGTATTCTAACATCTAGTACTTTTTCTACATTCTATAAAATATCAAGTTAGTCTAAAGTTTAGGCTCTAAAAAAACAATAGCTCCACTCCTTATATATTAGAAAATAGTCTATAATATATTTTATAATTTTTATCGATACTTAAATAATATTTATACTATTTTTTTAGGGATGAGGGTGATGATTTTTTTTGTAATTTTTTTAAAGACTTACCATTCGTTGGCTATATTTAGATTGTATATTGGATACGTAATATATCCGATATTAGTTAAGTATATGAATTTCGTACACCGAGAGCATGTGGTACTTCGACTGGGGCCGAGAAGTGTTGACTTAGAATTTAGATGGTAGCGGCGGGATATGACTTGCTCTCATCGAACTTTTAACTCTCGATCCTATCGGAGTACCGATTATAGTTGCGATGAGCTAAAATGTTACTTTATGGAAATTTGAACAATACAGTAATGTACCTATTTTGCCTATATAATACGCCGTCCAACACATTCAGTTTGCACGAAATATGGCGTAGGTACGTACAACAATTTATTATATGATATTGTTTATATTGTACAACTATTCAGTATTTAAAACGATATTTTAGCGTTGTATATAACAGTTGATTGGTATTGCATTATATTTTTGATATACTATAATAATAATAATATTAAATTATGTAATAAACTTAAATTTAAATTGGATGTTATCAAGACTCAATGTTAGACCATAGGCGTGCGCAGACTTTTGGTTCGGGGATGCATACTATAAATTAGGACCCACAATAATTTTGAAAGCCATTGGTAAAGCAATATATATATATATAAAATGCACTAAAAATAATTTATTTTATTTTATACATTGTAATAAAATAAATATTACATCAAAATATTCTATGAAATTCGATAATATTATCAGCGAACTGAGTAAACCATTATAACTTATTAATAACTATAACAAAAATGTTATATGTATATATATATATATATAATGTTATAGAACACATGATTCTCTGTTCGATGGGAATTCTTATTTTTTCTTAAAAATAAAACATATTAATACTATTTTATAATACTTGGAATTTTCAAGATTTAAAATTTACACTTAAATGAAAATAATAATTAGGGCCCTTAGTGTTTTGGGTGAAGAGTCCAAGGGTGCCCAGGCACCCTCTGCACCTCTCGTGCGCACGCCTATGTGTTATCTAAAATAACTACCCATGAATAAGAATTAAAAAGTTCTACGGGATGAGGTCTAGGAACTCCCAACATACAGATGGATTAATTTCAAATTCTGAATCAACCATAATATGCACTCAAGTATGATATACACAATTTAAAATCTTTATCGCCGAAAATCCAAAAACCACGAGAGATTGATTATGTATGAAACAAAATGATACATCGAAGGACCTTTAAAAGAAGTGCGCGATGCTTGTGACGAGAGTGCGATACGCTGTATTTAACACTTCTATCTCTCTGAACATAACCAAACTACAGTTATTTTAATAGTAATGAAATGTTAACAACTATTAAAATATTTTATGTGTTTAATGATGCACATACTTCTGCAACTCTTCTCCAATGTAATTCTAACAAAACCCTATAAGACCTAAAAAACTAAATTGGTTCTCGGTTTCAGAGAACATTCATTACTAAATACAAATTACATTTTTCTAAATTTTAAAATATGTTAATTTTTTTAAACTTTTATATTTCACATAATGTACATAGTACATACTTGATGAGCTCTATTTAACAAGCTATCAACCAACTAACCAGTCCCTATAGTGTAAGTGAAAAATGGAGATTTATGGACTGAATACAATGTTTTTCTGGATTAAAACAATTATATATGATTTGGATGCTACTGTAGTACTGTCTTATTTACTATCACAGTACACAGTTAATATCACATGCAGACACATTATGCGAATATATATATATATATTTATATGAAGTTATTAGATTGAATTATTTTCCATATCATTTATTATGTGCCTGATAAAAAAATTGTTTATTGTGAGAAGCAAAGTTCAGGAGACGGCCAAGACAAGGGTGCAGGAATATTTCTAAATTTGCTGTGTTAAGTCTGCTACTGACTTTAAATATATGTCTTTAATAGTTTAGATTTTAGATACTACTGAGAGTAGTAAGGAATTTGGATATTTTTCTCAGACTAGTTATTTAACTCAGTGACACCTAATCACTGACAAATAATGTAAAAATAAATACTTTATTAACCATTATGAATATTATGGCAAGTAAAAAATAATTACATACTTTTACAATAAGACCTTCTTAATTTTAAAAATCCTATTCACAACGATCATAGTTTATTTAGCTTTGATTTAAAATCAATATTTACTTGAATTGATAACTGTATAAAATACTCAAATGTTTAGTTATAAAATAATCATCAAGTTAAAAGCTTTTTACAATAAAAAACAGAATTTTCTTAAAAACAATACACTAAATAAAATTAAAATGCTCTTATATTAAACAAATATGTACATGAAATGAAAGAAAACTAAATTACTTTTTCTTTGTTTTGAGTACCGATCCAGATCCCGCAAACGGCTTAAATTCATCTTGATTTTCATGCTGTAATCCCAAATATGAATACACGTTTAGACTTTAATTTTTTGTTTATACATATTTTCTACAATATATCAAATAGTTAATTGATTTATTTGATTGATAAGAAATATAGATTACAAGTAATAAGTAACATATTGAGATAGATATAGTAATTATTACCACTTTGTCATCAATTACTGGACGGATATTCCTTAAGAACTGTATAGTTCCTAAGGTATAATTATAATCTGGAATACCTCTTTGGTATGCTACTTTAACTTGATTCAGCGGATCTTCAGTATTTTCTTTCTTTTTTTTACCATCTAATCTATTGCCTGAACCTTTGAACGCTATAAAACCAGCTGGTTCTGGCATTAAATCAGCAGGATCAACCATCATCTCTTCTGTAGCTGGTTTTTTTTCATGCTTAGGCTCTTGATAACCAACTGGTGCAGCAAACTCAACATTCATATCACATTCAATGATACTAACAGCATTACCCGGTTTTGTTTCCAACACACACATTTCATATACTTTTTGGTTGTATTTTATAGCTATTAAATCACCAGTAGTCAGACAAGCAAAATTACGCAAGCAATTTTCTAAAACAGCCTTTGGGTTGGTAATATCTAAGAATTCAGAACTTTGAGGTTGAAACTTTGAAAATGTGGCTACTTCTAATGAAACACTTTCAACTTGCACCATGTCTCCTTCATCTAGTAACAGGTTTTTCATCATCTAAATAAAATACAGTTAGCGTATCACATGAGAGTTACAATAACTATAAAACAGATCATGTTAGAATTTCAAACAAATTATCACCTTTTAAAAATTAAAACTGTATGATATGAAAAAAATGTCTTATAAATAAAGGTGGTGCTAGTGTAGCGTGCGATCTACCGCTTACGTGTGCACAATCGAAAAGCACATTAAATTATTATCGACTATCGGAGACGAAATATAACATTTTTGTTGTTAACGATAAAGAACTGGATAGTAGGTAGATCACAGGCAGAGCACACGTAAATGGTAGATCGCGCGCTACACTAGCACCATAAAGGTAATCACAACTTGAAACAACTCTTAATGCTCATATAGAATTTTTAATAAATATTCTATATTATAACTACTCGTTTCTAAATATAGTTATTTCAAATTATAATTAATAATTTATTTACTTATTCTCTATATAATAGATATTTAGTGATATTAAATAAATTAAATTAAACATAAATAATAAGGTTTTATGAATTTTTCAAAGGATTAAGTACCTTTGTTAATTAGATTTTTAAACATTTAGATTTAGTTTTAACCTGCATATTGAAATAATAAAAAATTTAAGATTTTGTCATGTCCTTATGTGTAGATTTAATATGCATTTATAGAGAATAAGATTGCCGGATTTAAAATAGATTTATGATTATAATAACATGAGATAAATCAATACCCAATAAGGAATGTACACTTTTCCTTCATCTGCGATAAACTCCAAAACACCGCAGTGTGTTTGTCTGTTGCTTTTTTTGTTAGATAACTTGAACAACATTGGATAGTTGATATTTAATCGAGTCAATGTGTCAAGAGCAGATGGAGGCATTATAACTGAAATAATAGTGTTGAGCAAAAATAATACATATTACACAAATTGAAAAATGGAATAAATTTTATTACTTTTTCCACCACTATCAACGTCTTCTCGTTCGCTGCCAGGAAGCATTGATACAGACCAACATCTATATGTAGTGTTGAACGGTCGGAGCATATCATTGAATAAATTCAGGGAAAACTGAAATATATTAACATTAGTTCAAATGAGTTCTGACTATGGCGAAAAGTTAGCAGCTTCCTTACCATTGTGTTATCAAAGGTGAAGCTTATGGAAGTATTGTAACTGATTTCCAGCCGTGAGTATGAGACTTGAGTACAGACTGTAGAGCAGTCATTAATTATTAATGTACTTAATTAGTAAAATAAAATATGTACAAGTATAAGTAGGAAAATATAAAACAAATGTTATTCAATAACATTTATCAATTTACACAATAGCAAGGTAGTTATAATATTATAACTATCTTGCTACCATATTGTATTATAACTACCTTGAGAATGACGAATGCGATTGAAGATTTGAAGATACTAAAAATTTAAAATTATAATGCCATGTCACGGAATTATTAATAATATCAAAAAAAATAGTTATTATGGCATCAATGCATCATAGACATTATTTTTATTATCATATCCATGATATCATGCATGGCACCACCAGAGACTGAATCACAGAATATAAGAGGAAGGACGCTGAACGGCTGAACTGTGCATATAAGAGTGGTCTGGAATTATCACATTCCGCCAGAATGCGTGTCAGACCATAGTGATCATAGATAATAAATCATTTATTATCTATAATTATGGTAGTGAATCACTAAATTCAACTCATTTTACCGAGTCGAATCCATAGAATAATATATATAATATAATACTCTATGGTCGAATCATTCAACTCAGCTCAGTTTAATGAGTCGACTCCTCGACTCTCAACTCTTTCAATCTTAGATCATATACAATGGATACTGGATAGAGCCATACGAACTATTTGTGAAGCCAACATCACTGTAGGACCTCGCCGAGGGCGACCCGTTTTGCCTCCCCCTAACGCCGGCCCTGATTAAATAATTTATTTTACATTTTAATGCTAAAACATTCAAACATTTCAAACTTGGTAAAATTACTAAGTATTGTAGGTACAAATATCGTATTGTGGTAATCAATGTTCAGCGGTAATATTGATATGATATATTTAATTGATAACGTATGCCACGCCCTCCCGGAGACCGTGTTCAAGGCCACAGTCACCCGATTTTTCCAATTCACAGAGTGTCGTACCCCGCACCCCTGATAGAAGCACAGAAGTCTGTGGATATAACACAATTTAAGATATATATATCTATATCTTAAATCGTGGTATATAATACTCTTATACATATGTATATGATCTAAGATAATACTGTTCTATGATAATACCGTGATAAGTCATGAGTGATGTGGTTTTAAATAATAACCACGAACGTGGTCGTTACCATGGTATAAGTGTGATAAGGAAATGGATCACACGAACAATTTTTCCTGTGAAGAACGGTTCAAACATTTTATATTCTCCCTTGCCACGTTTGTTGATAACGTAAGCGGCGATAAACAAACGATTATCACGTGTTTCCTCTATAGATCTTCAGTCAGACTTCTTTAAACGGAATTTAAATCGTCACATGTATAAATTTACGTGTAGTGCTCGAATTAATTGCTATTGACTTGGAAATGAAATCGTGTTAATTGTTGTGTTTGAACTGTTTTAACCATGGCCAGTAAATCGGTTCTGGATCTTTTCTCAAAAGTCGTTAAAGCGCCACACAATAGCCAACCGAAACTATGCATGCAACTGGTGAAACATTTGCAGCTATTCAGTAACGAATCTGTAAGAAATGATTGTTGATTAATATTTAGTTAAAATCGCTAAGTGTACATAATTTCTTTTTACAGTTGGACGAACAGCGGCAAAAAGAAGTATTTTATGTGTTAACAAGATTGGTTCGTGGATTAGGATCACCAAAGACCCAAGTCAGAGTCGTTTACTATTCTATTTTGGTGGTTATTGTGAGCCATTTGACAGACAAGCCATGGTTCAATCTGGACAATTTCAAAAATGTTGTAGATAAGGAGTTGACTAAATTTGATTCAAAAGCAGTGAGTAACTGTTTCAATATTTCTAGTTTTGTTAAGAAAATACTTTTAATTTAAAATAGATATCTAGATAGTCATTAATTTCTTGGCTATTCAATTAAAAAGTTACAACTAGATAAAACACAATATTGTAAGGAATATTAATGTTTAAATATTTACTTCTAATCAACTTTTCCTATGTTTGCTATCAAAAGCTTTTAGTTTTATTTATGATTACCTGACTGTAATTTTTACTCAATGTATAAGATATTTGATTGGGATTCAATATCAAGTAAGTTTCGAATTAACATTTCATTTTACAGGAAGAGGGCGATGTTTTGTCTGGTAAAGTGTTATGTTATGGTGCTATGATACGTAGTGGAATATTTAGTGCTGGAGCTATGGATACTCAAAAAGCTATTGTCGCTGAACTTTTAACTAATATGAAAACAAGATCTTATTTACCCCTATTGACGTACAAGTTTTTAACTGAAGGAATTGATTCAGTAAGTGATTTTTATTTTTATTTTTTCAATAGTGGTTTGTAATTGTTAATTATACATTGTTATGTGCTTTAGTCCAATAATATTATGTTTTCGGAAATTATTTGGCCTTATTTAAAAAAGTACATTGGATTGCCTATTACAAAACAAACTTTAGATTCATTATATTGCATAATAAAAGTGCATAGTCGGTATCCAAAATTAATTGATGGTGTATTTATTCCAAGAGTGTTGGAGACTGGAACTGAACTCTTATGTACTGAGTCAATGAATGACATTGCAAAGATATTAATATTTGTAAGAATTTTTACTTTTTGAACATACCTAGTTTAAGAATGTTTTTACTAATTACATTGTATGTATATCTAGCACATTTCCTCTGTGGAAGTACTTGAGCACCCTGTGTATGAAGCCTTTTCTATTGCAATAACGTCTACGAGCAATAGCGATTCACTTATTTCATCATTTTGGGGTGTTCTTCAGCCACATTTCACAGGCCCGCATAATCGCTATCAACAAATGGCAGCTATGAAACTGTGTACATATATCATTAAAAATAGTTCTCTAAATAGTGTACATTCATTACTTTCTAATTGGTTTTTGGATATGTTACTAAAATCATTTACTCGTCCAAATGCTGATGCACTTGTATATCATTCTCGTGTAAGCATTTCAGCTGTAATGGACAGATTGGGCTCATCTGCAACACCCAATATTGCTTATAAAGTCTTATTGAAATTCATTCTACCTCCTGGGGATATGATGGTTGAAAAAATAACAGGTATTTTATTTTATCATGTTTAATCCTCTAAGTATTTACATAACCATAATTTTCTAGGTATTAAAATTGTTCAAAATTGTCTGATAAAAATGGATGAACAGCACATTAAACTTTTGGCTAAACAATGTCATCAAGTTATACTTATGAAAAAAAAAGAAAACAATGAAAAGGCACATTTCTGGAAAATTCAAGACCGTGGATATGCAGCTCAACTTCTTGCTAGGTACCTATACATGTTTTAAAAACCATTATTTTATTATTTATATGTTTGTCATTTTTTAGACTTTTAGGGCTTCAAATTAGTACTGATGTTATGTGGAAAATAGAACAATTAAAATTTATGTTAGAACACGCCTTTTTCACAAATGCGACTGAAAAATATCATATAAGCCATGAATTAGCTGGCAAGTTTCTTATTTATCTTACATAATTAATTATTAGTGGTTATAACCAAATTTTACTCAATACAATATATTTTTGTAGCGATCATTAGAGATTCTTTTTTAAAAGCACTCAGTCACAAACAACCGAATATGGAAACACTTCGGACAACTTTGTCTACACTTGTTCATTATACTGATGAATTATTGAAAGACAACCGTCAACTTCGACCTAAAACTTCAAAAGATGTATGTACTTACAGATATAAATATTTAAGAGAATTTCATTGCACTATTTTTCCCTGGCCTATTTACAATTAGTAAAGTTTCATCCAGCAGTACCAATTTTTAGTAGTTAGCTTTAATATTAAATTGAATGAATTGACCTGTGATAAAACTTAATGATATTAGAAACATTATTGGTGTTGGATTTTTAAATTTTTTTCTATTCTTATAATAGTATTTAAAATATTTCATATATCTGAAAATATTAATAAAGTTAATTTACGAACACACATATGTTTTTAACTTTAAGTTTAGTATAATAGATCATTTCATTTCAGTATTAAGCCTACAATCTCAAGAAAAGTTGATTTATTTATACACGGTTTTGTTTGTCGTATAATAGGATATGAACAGTTGGAAAAAAATGATTAAAACCACCAAAGACATAGAAAAAAAATTAAAGAAATGTGAAACAAAATCTAAAGAGCAGTCAATTCTTTTTGTTTTTCACACTTTGTTCTTGCAACTGGGAATTTATTTATTTGTTGAACCATCAGTAGCCATTGACACATTACAAGTAAGGCATCATTGAGCATTTTAATGTTTTAGTATACTAAGTTATTCTGAAAACATTGTTAATATTTTTAATATTTTCAGGAATTACAAAACTGTTATGAACACCATACAAATAATAATAGAAATGAAGAAAAAGATGAACTTCATTGGGTCGAAGTTGTAGTGGAACTGATGTTGTCATTATTAGCTAGAGAGTCTTATTTATTAAGGCAATTGATTTCCCGTGTATTTTCACATTTATGTTCAGAATTAACACCTCAGGCATCTCATCAAATTTTACAAGTATGTTGTTCATCATTAGCCATGTTTTTGAATATATCAACTTCACATTTTGTGTAAAGGTTTTAAATCCTCAATATGATACTGCATCAAATTCAATGGATGATAGTGATGAAGAGTCTGAAAGTGACAAAGAAGATGATGATAATGATGATGTGGAATATGAAGATAATCAAACAAAACTTAATGGCAACGGAATCAATGGTCATTGTTTAGATAATGAAGACGATGAAGAAACTGATGGCTCAGAAATTGATGAACAATCAAGTGATGACGATCAAGATAATACTGAACAGTTAAAATTGGCTTTACACAAAGCAATGATGTCTGCCAATCAGCATTCAGATGATGTAATTATATTATTTAAACATCAATGATCATTAATTAAAATATCAAATATTTTTAGGAATCTGTTGATATTGACGATATGACTGAAGAAGATGGTAAAATAATGGATGATTTACTATCAGAAGCCTTTAAAAGCTTTAGGAAAAATTCAAATAAAAACCCTAAACTTATCAAAGAGAAGATTAATTTTAGATTGAGGTATTTATTTCAAAAGTCCAATAGAATTTCACTTTAAACACTTAACATTTATAGGGTTATGGATTTAGTGGATATATATTTGGATAATAATCCATCTTTATGTCTCATACTGGATACTATTCCAACATTATTTGCATTATTGGAATATTGCATCAAGGATATTCAACAACGACCTCTAGAGACTCGAGTTCGATCAGCGTTAAAAAAAATTAGTCAAATCAAAAAAATCAATGACACAGAAACTGTTGATGATGAATTAATCTCAATGGTTTTAAAAGTCTTAATGGATAAAGGTGTACGAAGTATGTATATAATATGAGAATCTCAAAATCCATGAATGAAATATTAAAAGCACCGATTTGTATTTTCATTAGCTACACCTGTTTTTTTGGATATAAGTACACATATAACACAGTGCTGCACATTTCTTGTAAAATCATATGTCCACATAATTTCTGGGTTGCCAACAAAAAAACAAAAATCGTCTAAAGTCATAAACATTTTGGAGGATTCGCTTAAAGATTTCTTCACTAAAAGGTAATTCACTAAAAATATTATTGGGCAGTGGCGGCTCGTGTGCTCTGAAAGTGGGAGGGCGATACAAAATTGCTTATTTATGGAAAGTATTGAACACAAATAATATTAATAATTATTATTTATTTTAATCAGTTTAATACATATAAATTATTATAATTCTAAATTGTCAACATTTTTTTATAGATAGAATTGATTAGAGTTACGACCGCACAAAGTAAATAATAAATATGCAAGTTCGGAAATTGGACTCCGTGCATAATGGCCAACGGGTGATTAAAATCATAGCCCCAGCGGCAGTATTATTATTGTGTTCCCCCTTATTTTTTGTATTCCAACCATAGTAATGGTGAGCGACTCCCGACATCGCCCAAGCATCGCATGTGCTACTCGCCGGTCCTGGCAAATTGTTATTGGTTATCGATTTTCAGAAGCTACAGCGTCGAATCATTTATTTTTAGACCTCCATTATCTGATAATGTTTTCATAATATGTATTAGTGTAAATGTAGGAAACACAATTTTTATTTTTGACAATATACTAAAATATAAATGAGAAATTTAATATTTAACTTATAAATTAGTAATGAATGATAATTTTAGAAGGGAGGGGCAATCGCCCCTCCACCTCAATCTACGAGCCACCACTGTGGTTGGGATTGAAGTTAATTAATTTATGTTTTATAATTTAAACAGAGACTGTTTGTTACCTGCATCTTTATTCGAGTCATTGCTGTCTAAAGTCTTATGGAAACGTAACATTAATTTAATTGAATGTATTCTGCCATATGCCTTTAACGACTCTGTTAGATGGTTTAGACGATCACAAGCTGTATGTATGTTAGTATCATTTTATCAAAACACAAGACTCTTGGAACAATTAAAGGATGGCACTCAACTTGATGAGATAGAAAAGAAATTGTCTGACCATGTTATTAAAGTATGATTCATTAATTATAATATGACTAATTATGTTTTTGATAAAAAAAAATCCCAATTTTAGTTCTTCACTTTATTGGATGACAGTCAACCAGATGTGTCTGGACGCCAGAGGTACATAAATGAATTGTTGAATATTTTGTGCATAATTAGTGGTAACAAATTCTCACATCATTGTTGCGATTGGAATCAACTCACACAACTCTTAGAAAGCTCTACAAGCAGATTCAATCAAGTGGGCCGTAAGAACTGGAATAAACTTCAACAGGCTATTCAAAAAATTAATACTGCTAAGATTAAGTAATTTTATAAATACAATTTTTGTATTAAATTAGTTTGTCAGTTCACCATAAGAAATATTTTTTTCTACATTTCAGTGTTAAAAATAACCACTTGGATGACAATTTCTGCCCGAAGACACCTGCTGGAAAAACATCTGTTAAAAGAAAATCATTAGTTGTGTCAAACAAAAAAATTAAAAAAATTAAAAATGTCAGCGATTAAAACAAGAAAAAACTGTTATTTATTCTTAAATTTATACATTTAAAAAAAAATAACCTGTCTTACTTGACTTTTTTTAGGAAATTATGTTATTTTGTTGAAAACGTTTAGCTGTTGAATGTTATTGCAATAATAACTACTCTTGATTACTTCTCAAAAAACCACATGATTTTAAAATGTGTTCAAGACAATCGATGACATAATTCTCAATAAATGTGAATAGAGTTATAATATATCAGCTGTTTTGAAACAATAACAATAGTTGGTCAACCCTGTTTAGAAAACTGTTTCAGAATGTTCTTTTTCACAGTATGGGAAATTAATTATTTTAGTATTCTGGTATCATTTGTTTGTTCATATTGTGCACAGTGTACTGAAATGATTAATATATTATTTAAAAATTACTAACTTTATGTACTGTATTATATTTGATAGTAATGTACATTTTTTATTTTTATCTAACAATGTGTCAATTTTATACTAAAAAGAAAATACACTAGAATTGTTATTTTTTAAACTACTGTGATCTGTTTTTACTTTAGTGTAGATCAGTGTTACTTGCACTAAATATTGTTAACAATCAAATTTGGGTTACAATGATATCTACTTTTAAGTCTTTAATGATAAACAGCATTGATAAAAGCACTATAAAAATAGTTTTGACAATTTTATATTAATTTAACTTTTACCAGGCAGTTGTCGGAACATTTTTTTTTTTTTGCCATTTCAAAAGTTTCAGAATAAATAAACAAATTTAAATGTGTTGGAAGGAAATTAGTAATAATTTATAACTTATAAATAGGGCTTGGATTTTAGTATTCAAAAAAGTGTTTGTGATCTAAAAACTAAAAAAAATTCCTAGGAATTTACCACAGTTTTCTTCAGAAATTTATTTAAAACCCAGATTACCATATGTGTTGTTTTAGAATAATATTTCATGTAATATGAAATTATATTCAATTGCAATAGGGCATTTATTTGATTTTCAGTCACCAACGTCAAATGGGAACCAAACAAAAATATTCGTTTCTCGTGAGCTCCTCTTTAAAATGCAATATTGGGAGAATTGGTTTCTCGTTGTTCAATGTAAGCACATTCTCGGACGTAAGCATTAGTCATGTGCCCATGTACCAATTCTCAGATTCACGAGTACTCCTTCCACTAACTTTTGAAAAGAATTTTCTTGGCTGTAGATCGTTAACAGACGGGCACACTCTCACTCTTTCAAAACCGCCCCCCAGTACTATGGATGGAGCCATGGCCTGATATTTGAAGCACATATTATAAGCGACAAGTCTCTCCTTGAGATTCATTATCTGCGCATGCGAGAGTTTACTCGTAGCATATTTATTCTAATGTTTTTAAGAGGACGTTTCACCCGCATGTGTTGTCTCCGTCTTACAAGTGCGTAACATTGCAAAAACTGTTTTGCGCGGGAAAGAACCGAGAAAGATACAATTATAACTAAGAAACGAAATTTTCACCACATAAAAAGGAGATTTTTTTCTGTGCAATATCGTTTTTATTTTTTCGATATCACTTATACAAAAAAAATTCTTATTGTTTTATAATACATTAATTTTGCGTTTTTTAAGCACGAATAACTTTTTTTGTAGTTCTGATATCGAAAAAATAAAAACGATATTGCACAGACAAAATTCTCCTTTTTATGTGATGAAAATTTTATTTCTTAGTTATAACTGTATCATTCTCGGTTCTTTCCCGCGCGAAACAGTTTTTGCAATGTTACGCACTTGTAAGACGGAGACAACACATGCGGGTGAAACGTCCTCTTAAGTCTCCCTGTGAATTTATGAGTGATAACTTAATAAATATGCGACAAGTAGATTCGCGCATGCGCAGATAACGAATCTCAAGGAGAGACTCGTCGCTAATATGTGCTTCAAATTGTTTACACAGGCATCTCGCCTCCATCCATGGTATATGATCTAAGGTGGCAACCATGGGTACTATCACTACTATCTTGAGTTTTATTAGTTTTAATTCGTGGTCCCTTTACAACTTACACTCTCTATCCCTACTTTCTATACGGCAATGCCGGCTTGCACATGTTAAATTGAACTTTAAATATATTAACTATCGAACACGAGCAAACGTCGTAAGTCGTGAACTCGCGCAACATTGAACAGTGAGTTTGAGACGTTGGACTAGAATTTGACAGCATATAAATTATAATGTCTGTGGATTAGGTTACAGAGGGGAATCAAAATTCTAAAATCAATCTACCCAGTTGAACATTCAGGAATAAAAATTCATAAATGGTAGGCAACAGACATGGTTAAGGAACAATACAGGGACACGGATGGATCGCGTATTATGTGAGTAATTTAAAACTGTGGTTGTTTTAACAGTATGCCAAAACTACCAGGTTGTTACATCTTTATCAGTGTTGGGTAGTAACGTATCGAAAGTAATGCGTTACTGTAACGGTGTTACTTTACTTGTAACGCGTTACGTAATTTCATTAGAATTATTTCTAAGTAACGAAAATGTAATGGAAATTACTTTTGATAAGTAATTTCTATTGAATAACGCGTTACAGTTTCGAATTATTAAGTACCTTTTGCAAATTGAAAAAAAAAATATGTCTATAATGCAGATATTATTATGTTTACCAATCTAGTATAGTAATATACTATGTTTATTTATTAAAGCTCTTTATACAACTGATCTCACAATTTTGAATTCAATGACATTATTAGTAAAAAATATTGTTATTAAATACAACACAGCTTTACCATCCAGTGCTTCTGTAGAGCGATTATTTAGTGTTTCAGGGGATATTTGTCCTATAAAAAGGTCACATATGATTGACAAACATTTTGAAGATACACTATTGTGTAAAGTTAATTTAAAACATAAATAAATATAAAATAATAATATTGTATTATATTGATTATAGTATATTGATTTCTTTTTCAAATTATATCTATTTATATAGGTAATGTATTTCTAGTAACATTATTGCCAGGCACAATGATAATATTGTTAAAATATATTTAAAAATATTTTTTTTTTTTTTGTAACGAGAAAGGAATGAGTTACTTTTCAATTTGAAAAGTAAAGTAATTTCATTACAATTTTATTAGAGTAACGAATAAAGTAACTTTATTACATTTCTCTCTAAGTAACGGGTAAAGTAACTTCATTACTTTTTAAAAGTAATTTACCCAACACTGATCTTTATCAATTAATTCTGTGTTTTAGATCAAAGATCAGCTTTACCGTAGACAATCCTCAAGACATCCAGAGGAAGTCACATTTGTGCATAAATACTAGAAATCTATATGCCATAAATAATAACAATGCGTCACGTACACCACATCCGTATGGAGTGCTCGATCACAAATTAGTGAGTTTTAGTAAACTATTTAGCCATTGTTTTAAGTATTAATTAATAATAATTGTTTATTTATTGTTTCCCTATTGGTCCTATGATCTCTAATAAATAATCATAATTTGTCCCTTATAAGAAGTCTTTAATTTTTTCTGTGTACAGGGAGTTAACCAAAAGGATGCGACATGTATGACTTGCAACAAGGGATTGAACGACTGTCCAGGGCATTTGGGCTTCATAGACCTGCAATTGCCAGTCTTCCATGTTGGATTCTTCAGCTCAGTTATAACAATATTACAAACAATTTGTAAAGTAAGCCAATCCATCAATATTTTTCTTCTCTTTACTTCATATAGTTAGGTTTTTTTACAATTCTACCACTTATTGCAAATATTTATTTCAGAATCCTTTTTGTGCTAAAGTGTTATTAAATGAAGAAGATCGAATGTTTTTTTATACAAAGTTGAGAAACAAGAATTTAACATACACAATGCGTAAAAAAGTGTTTAAAGAAGTCCATGCTAAGGCGAAAAAGGTGCAGATATGTCCGTTTTGTAGTGAAATTGTGGGTCAAGTGAAAAAAAATGGTATATTGAAAATATCATATGATCGTTACAGGTATAAAAAACCTGGCACAGAAGCTGAAAGTAAATTATGTTAGTATTATTATTTATTATCAATGCAAAATGCCAATAATTGTAATTTTCCTAATGAGAATTGTGCAAATTAAATCAATTAGGTGCTTTGAATGATGTGGTTAAGTATAATAAAGAAGTTGAATCTATGAGAAATTATCTATTTAATGAGAACCTTAATCCTCAAGAAGTACTACGTCTATTATTATCCATACCTTATGAAGACATTATATTGTTGGGTATGAATCCTGAGGTATCAAATCCTGGATGGTTGTTAATGACAAGAATGTTAGTACCTCCAAATTGTATTCGTCCATCTGCTGTTTCTGATATACGATCAGGAACGTAAGTACAATATTATTTTAATGAAACTGTGAAACATGATAATTATGTTCAAAATTGTTAATGTTATTTTATATTTAGAAATGAAGATGACTTAACATTAAAATTATCGGAAGTTTTATTTATTAATGATGTAATTGTTAAACATAAACAGTCTGGAGCTAAACCCCAGTTATTGCACGAGGACTGGGAATACTTGCAGTTACATTGTGCCCTATATATTAATAGTGACTTGTCTGGTGTTTCACGTACAATGATGGTAAGTTTTAACTAATATAAAATATTGTAGTTTAATTATTCATTCAATATCTAATGTATTATTATTTATTCAGCCAAAAAAAATTGCTAGAGGTTGTGTTCAGCGTTTGAAAGGAAAACATGGACGTTTTCGTGGTAATTTATCTGGTAAAAGAGTAGACTTTACAGCACGGTCTGTCATTTCACCAGATCCGAATCTTCGAATAGAAGAAGTAAAAATTTAAAATTAACTATTTTACAATAAAAAATTTAGATCCTTATTGATCTTTTAGGTTGGTGTTCCAGTTCGAATGGCCAAAATTTTAACATATCCTCAAAAAGTATGTCCAGCCAACATTGAATTAATGCGTAAACTAGTGATGAATGGACCTGAAATTCATCCAGGTGCTAATTTTGTTGAACTTCAAGGTTCGAAGTTGAAAAAGTACTTGAGATTTGGAAATAGACCAGCTATAGCAAAAGATTTAAAAGTCAGTGTTTTTTTTTTTTATAAAATTTCTCTATATTTTATTAAATTTTTAATAAAATGCTTACAATCTTATAGTAGCAAACATGTTGATAGTAGCTAACTAGCTAAGTATCAGCATAAAAACCTATCCTTTTATTTTTAGTTATACATATATAATATAATATAATGTAAGAACCAGTGTTTGGAAAGAACGTCGTTCTTAAATGCATGTTCATAGTTAATAATCAATACAGGAATGTTACTCCATTTTTTTCGAATAGAACCTGAACGATGTTAATACGTTTAATAAACTTGAATGATTTTTAAGATGCTCAATTTATCTACTATTTAATGTATGTATATAATTTAGATACTTAAGAAAATATATATGATCTGAAGTCTAAACTGTGTTATTATTTTTGGATTGTCCTATATATTTATGGGTTTTTATATAAACTATTCATAAACTAAAAATTAGATGAACAACCTAATGAACATGTTAATTTTTTAAAAGAATGTGAAGGTGAACTACTTCATTTTTATGGTGAACATTCCGAACACTGAAAAGAATATAACTACTTTAAGTTAATACTTAACTTAATTTTCATTTTAACTAAAATTTAACTTAATAATTAAAAGATACTAGAACATTAACTGACAATTTTTAAATAGACTCACGTAGGATAAACTTTAAATTAATTATGAATTAACATTTCATGTAGATTGGAGATATTGTTGAAAGACATTTATCTGACGGTGATATTGTGTTATTCAACCGACAGCCTAGTCTTCATAGATTAAGTATAATGTGTCACCGTGCAAAGGTTTTAGAACATAATACATTAAGGTTTGTTTAAACTATTTACTTATTTTATGTACTGGACTGTAAATATACAATTTTAGGTTTAACGAATGTGTATGTACTCCATATAACGCCGATTTTGATGGTGATGAGATGAATTTACATTTGCCACAAACCGAAGAAGCTAGAGCTGAAGCTGCTTTGTTGATGATTGTTAGTATTGAATCAATATATTGGTTATATTTTATTTATGTTATTTTTCAAACAAAAATTAATTAATTTTAATTTTGCTATAGAACAAATCAAATCTTGTCACACCAAGAAATGGAGACATTCTCATTGCTGCTACTCAAGACTTCATTACTGGAGCATATTTATTAACACATAAGAATACATTTTTTAACCAGAGAGATTCTAGTAGACTAATTGGTTGGTTAATGTCTGGGGATGATATTAATATTGATTTAACGCTTCCGCATCCAGCCATTCTAAAGGTTTATTACAATTATCATTCATAATTTAACAAAATGTAATATTTTTAAACTGTGTATTGTTTAGCCTCACAAACTCTGGACTGGAAAGCAAATATTAAGTATAATTATGAGACCAAGTAAAAAATGTCAGGTGAAGGCTAATTTGCGATGTAAAGGAAAATCATATACTCGTGATGAAGAATTTTGCTTTAAAGATTCATGCAAGTCAAATGATTAAAAATATTGAAAATAAGTTTGTTTCATATTTTTCAATATATTAATATATATTTTGTTTAAATAGATGTTTACATAAGGAATTCTGAATTGTTGGCTGGTACTATGGACAAGGCAACATTAGGTTCAGGTAGTAAATCAAACATATTTTATGTTTTGTTGGCTGATTGGGGTTCTGATGTCTGCTGCAAAGTTATGTGGCGTTTAACACGTCTTACGTCATACTTTTTAATGTTACGAGGATTTTCAATTGGCATTGGAGATGTTACTCCTAGTGATGATTTGCTTCAATCTAAAAATGAATTGGTTATAAATGGGTTAGGAATTAAATATTAAATTTTTTTTTCTATTTTCTGAACCATTAAATTAATATTTATTAATTTCATCAAATAGAAATGCGTTATGTGAGGAAAATATCCGTTTGAGAAATGCAAAAGAATTAAAATGTCAACCTGGTTGCAATATGGATGAAACTTTGGAAGCAAATATTTTAAAGCAACTATCTGGCATTCGAGATTCTGTTGGTAAAGCTTGTTTATTAGAGCTTCATTTTACCAATGGTCCATTAATCATGGCACTATCGGGTTCTAAAGGTAAAAATTGATTGTATATTTTTATATTAAAATTTAAAATAAAATAACTGTTTTCTATTTATTGTTATTTAGGATCCAATATTAATATATCTCAGATGATTGCATGTGTGGGCCAACAAGCCTTGAGTGGACATCGTGTTCCAGATGGATTTGAATCTAGGTCATTACCACATTTTAAACGATTTTGTAAGTGTGGTTCTTCCTATTTAACCTTGAATTGTATTGAATATCAAAAAAAAATATTTTTATAACTATTTTCAGCGAAAACTCCAGAAGCCAAAGGCTTTGTTGAAAACAGTTTTTATTCAGGCCTAACACCAACAGAATTTTTTTTTCACACAATGGGTGGCCGTGAAGGTCTTGTGGACACTGCTGTAAAAACAGCTGAAACCGGATACATGCAACGTCGGCTTGTCAAGGTTTAATTGATATATTTTATTTTACTTATGTTTAAATAAGTAATCAGTACATTTTATAAATATTGTTGATTATTAGTCTTTAGAAGATTTGTGTGTCCATTATGACAACACTGTACGTAATGCTTTTGGAGATGTCATACAATTTGAATTTGGAGGTGATAGCTTGGATCCTACTTACACAGAAGGTATAAAGTTGAATTAAAAAAGTTTTACAATTTTTTTTTTATCCTATTAATACTCTTTCATTAGCGATTATTTAAATCTATAAATTTAAAGATAATTGCTATAGAACCACTTCTATCTTTTTTTTTATCCACTTAATTCACAGTAAAAAAAACCTTGACTGTGCTTCATATATTTTTTTCCCTGTAATTTAGTCTTCAACAATCATCTAATTTTACTTTAAATAACTAAGTTCTCATTTTTATTTTTTACAGTAAACAAGAATTTGTTTTATTATTCCTAACTAATTTTAGTTTTTATCTTAATTAGTACTTTTGTCCTTTAGGATAAACTATTATGACATAAAAATGATCAAATCTTTATCTCTATGTATTAAATTGTTTTTTATATTTGTATTAAAAAGTCAGATAATTTAAATGATAATAAGGAAAAAAAACTTAGAATTAATCAAGACATATTGAAAAAATAAGATATCAAATTAATTTATCTGAATAATATTTTAATTTTTGTAGAATTTACTGATTAACTATTAAATAATTGACTTTATTTTTTAAAAATTATTAATTTTTAGGTGATGGTGTCCCAGTTGATTTCAAACGTGTTTATTTCAATGTAACTGCTAATTACCCATGTCTCGATGAATGTACATTAGATTCTGAAGAAATATTGAAGATAACTGATGATGTGTTATTATCTGAGGATTTTCAAAATGTAAACACTATCTTCACAGATGAATTAAGGTAATATAAAAATTATGAGATAATTACTAAACATATTATGTATCCCATAATTAATTTATATTTTCAACAGAAATTTTGGAAAAAATTTATCAAACAATATGGCAGAAGTAAGAAAAAAATGGTTAAATTTAGAGATTTCAAAAATCCAACGAATAACTTCTACACAGCTAATAAAATTTTATGTGACTTGCCTTACGAAGTATATGGCTGCTGTAATTGAACCAGGTACAATTGTAACAATAAATAATACCTGAAATTGAATTATGAACAGTCTAAATCAATTTCATTTATATAGGAACTCCTGTAGGTGCTATAGCAGCTCAAAGTATTGGTGAACCTGGTACACAAATGACATTAAAAACATTTCATTTTGCTGGGGTTGCTTCAATGAATATTACTCAAGGTGTTCCTAGGTAAAAAATAAATTAAAATTGAGTGCTTGTATGCATCAAACAATTACTAATAATTATTCATTCAGTTTTTACTATTCACTTACTATTTGAATAATAATGTACTTTCTGGTTTATTTACTTTTTTATTTGACTTTTTTTTAAATATTTACTTTGATTAGGTTTTAATATATTATGTTTTAATCTATAAATGATATGTTATTTTTTTAGAATCAAAGAAATAATCAATTCAAGTAAAAATATAAGTACTCCTATTATCACAGCATACTTAGAAAATGATAAAGACAAAGAATTTGCAAGGATCGTCAAGGCTCGTATTGAACAAACAACACTTACTGAAGTAAAATAAAATATTAGTGAATATGTTATAAAATATCAGGTAATAATTAATATATTGTACAATTTTGTAACTTTTTTAGGTTTGTAGTTTTATTGATGTAGTACTTGATAGCACTGAATGCTATCTATTGATACACATAGATATGAACCGTATTAAATTATTACAATTAGAAGTAACAATTGAGTCAATAAGAGATAGGTAAGATATATATAGCTTATTAAAAATGTATGAATTATTAATAGTTAGTTACATATCTATTTTTATTATGTGTTTTAATTAAATTTTGAAGTATACTTTCAACTCCTCGAATTGGTATTAAAGCAAATCAAGTAAACATCGATAATGAATCATGTGTTAGTATATCGTTGCCATCAAAAGGCACTCAATCATTAAACAATTGGATAAATATATATTCACAAAATTTACAAAAAGTTGTTATTAAGGTATCTATTATTTAAAAAAAATGTTTATGCTTAATGTTATGATTCAATGTTATTTTAAAATTAAGGGTATAAGTGCAGTATCACGCGCTGTTATTCATGAAGAAGATGATAATGGTGAGATTCGTTATAAATTACTTGTTGAAGGTGATAATTTACGAGAAGTAATGGCAACGCCTGGAGTAATAGGGAAACGATGTACCAGCAATAATACATTTCAAGTATGGAATGCACTTGGCATAGAAGCATCTAGGTAAAATTTAATATGATGATTTTTTTTAATGTACCATACTACAATAATTGAGAAAATCTAATCAGTGTTCTCTGAATTGACACTTTTAACTAGGGTTATGAGTGTGATATGTTCACTTTGAAATATTTCAAACTTGAAACTTTCAGCCTTCTTGATATATTTCAATGAAATATTTTTTTTTTTTTATCTATTTTAGAAAAGATATAAAATATACAATCTGTAATAAATATATACTATAGGTAATTTCGATGATTTTAGATTTTTACAAAGCTTGATGTCATGATAGAAGAGGGTGTCCAGTGACACTAATTCAAACTTGATATGACTGTGGATATTTAGTTTAGTGATGATTTTTTTTTTTTTACTAACTAATGTTAATTGTCTGTCTTTAAGTATTAAGTAGGTCACATGGCCATTTTCGTTTGAGGCGGCGGATTGGGTTATCTGTGAGTGAGAGAGAGCAGATGGTTAGGATAATTAATAGTAATATTATGATATTTCTTGTAGTGGTTTGACACTATTTTGGAGATAGTTAGAATTTTTAGGTCATTATGAAGAGTGTGATTGCTGAAATACCAGGGAGAATTAGTTAAGAGTCAGAGATTGATAGATTGAAAAGCTTGGTGAAATATTTAAAAATAAAATATTTAATTACATTTTTTGTTTTTTGTATGTTAGACAAAATCACTAGATGATCAAACTGAGGTCATAGCTGATTTGTAATTATTAGTTCATAATAATGTTTTTCTTTGATGTTTATAAATTATAATCAAAATTAATAATACTAATATAATATATTATTATATTCATAATATATTAATATTCATAATATATTAATATTCAAATATGATATTATATTAGCCCTATATGCTGTAAATTATAAATTATAATAATGCTTTTACACTAAGGATTTAATAAGTATAAAATTTTTATTTTATTTGAATTCAAATAGGAATACTACATAAGGTTTTAACTCATAGATTATTTTAATAGGGACTCTATTTATAACTTTATCTAATTAGTAATCATAAAATATTAGATAAACATGAATTAAGAAATTGTAATTGAATGTAATTCATGTGTTTTAAAACTTTTTTAAATATGTTTCTATGAATTTTATGTAATTAGTTTAATGCAATAGGTATGTAAAAAATATTTCAATGACATTTTTACTTTAGATTTAAATTAAAATTATTTCTTATTATTTTTCATAAAAATAAATTTCATGAAATGTTAGAACCCTACTTTTAACAATTTTAACCTTCAATAACATTGACTATGTAAATTTGTTAACACTTATTTATAGTCAGGAACTTCTTGCATTTCCAAGTTTTTTGTATTGTTCATAAATAATTCTAGGTAAGCTATACATTTGTTTTATGAAATGGTGAAATTAAATATAAAGTTTGAATTTGCATATTTTGTCATATTTTTTCTTATATACATATACCTAAAATTATTGTGGAAAATCAAATTTGGATATCATTCAAAAATACCTCTGCGAATAAATTATCTTTTCAAGCATTCCAATCATTTTTAGTGCAACAAGTTCCAATTTATAGTTATAAGTATCAACAACTTTTTTACTATTATAATATACTCATTATTGAAGTAAAATTTGGAGCTCTAGAGAATTATAAAAATATACTAGTATAGTGGGTCTCAAACTTTTTATTCGCGTACCACTAAAGTATATTATTTATCAATCACATACTACTAATGATTAAAAATAAAACTATACTAACTTTACATTGTTAAATATATTTATTTATGAATACAAATGGATAAGTGTTATATGTTAATTGTATATGAAACAAATAACAAATTTTCAATGAGATTGCTATGCTTAGAATTTAATATTTATTTTTCATTTTTCACTCTACCACCATATAGTCTATCATGTACTACTATTTGTATGTATAGCACAGTTTGAGAATCTTTACTCTATTTCATTTAAAAATAAAGCAGGCTATGGATGAAAACTGGTCTCAGTTCACTCGTGCTTTTGTAACAAACTGAGAAATTCAAATACCATAATTTGTTAGTAATTTAATCATATTTGAATAAAATATAATTAAGTTTTGGGCTGTATTTTGTTTTATAAGTTTGTGGTAAAGAATTTCTTTAAAATAATCATTTATTAAATTAAACTTTTATTTCAATATTTTATCTTATTTGTTAATTATTAATTACAGGGCAACAATAATATCAGAAATTGATAGTGTAATGGGTAATCACGGAATTTCTATCGACCCTAGACATCCCATGCTGATTGCTGATTTGATGACTAGTCGTGGTGAATTATTGGGTATAACACGTTTTGGTTTATCAAAAATGAAAGAATCTGTGCTAAATCTTGCTTCGGTATGATAAATATTTTATTTAAAATGTTCTCTGTATTATATAGTTTTATTAAATGTTTATTTAATATAAATAATGGTTACTTTGACAATCATTTTAGTTCGAAAAAACTTCTGATCATTTATTTGATGCTGCATATTATGGACAGACGGATACAATAAATGGTGTATCTGAGAGTATCATTATGGGTATACCGATCAACTTGGGTACAGGATTCTTCAAATTGATTTATAAATATCCTTTTTATACATTCTTATATGTAATTTATTCAATCAATCAATTATTCATTATTATTTTTTTTATGAAGTGAAACCTTCCTGCTGCATATGCCTTAGAGGGGTTTAAAATATATTTTCAATTAAGAGGTCAGTTTTTTTTACGGATATTAACTATGCCAAGAAATTTTTGTATTTATCAATGACTAAAATTATTATGTTATAAGCTATAACTGATTATAAATGATAAATATTTTAAGTATATAACAAATTTGTTGAAAATTATTCCTTAATGTTTAATGTTTAAGACCAAAAACAAAGCTACAGATTTTCCAAAGCAAACATTTGTATTTGATGATCCAGATCTTCACGAAAAAGGCTGTTATTGGCAATAATTCAATGAACACATAATATACTTGTCATCGTCTATAAATTATTTGTTAAATTGTTGTGTTCAATCTGTGATATTAATTAGTTTTTAATGTATTTTTGTCTAGTATGTATTTAAAAATGTATTGTTATTCTTGTAATAATTAAATAGTGAATAACATAACAATTTGTTGATAAATTCATTAAAACTTATTTTATTCCTAAAATATAAAAATTACAATTCACAATAATTTATTATTATTGTTAAGTATAAAATTGTCTTATGAAAAATAAATAAATGCATCTGACAATTCCATTAAAATTCTGTATATATAAAAATATTGTCTATTTTATTACTAAAAATGCTTTTACACTAATTAATAATTTATTTACATCCAATCACTATAATTAAAATGTAGAAATTTGATTTATGTTAGTGTTTATTAACTAACTATATGTGTATTTATTTTTGATAATATAGTAGGTATTGCAATGTTTAATTTGTTTAAGTTTAGTATCAATTAACATAAATTAATTATGAACTTAAAGCATATATAACCTATTTTTGTAAACAATTGTAATTTTTTCTAATTAGTAGTGTTTACTTTTTACACTGTACTATTATGCCAACAATTATTTGAATGTAATAACTTATGCTGATAAACAGGGTACTAGTAATAAGTGACTGACTGTTAATGTTACAAACTATTTATATTTTCAAAACAATTACAATTGTATTTAAAAATGTTGTTTTCCAATAATATTTAATAATATGTTTTTTTGTCTTTAAATATCTAAGTGATCATTTCTTATGAATCTTAAAATTAACCATGAATTGTGATCTTAAATTTTTCAATTATTGAAGATTTTTAATCAAGCTAGTGACTTATTTGTAACAGGCAGCAAAAATTTCAAATTCAATTTCAGTATTACTAATTAATTTTAAACATCTTAACTAAACAAAAACTCATTTAATTAAAAATCCACGTGTAACTAATCAGTAGTGGATACTGGATAGTGACGTGACTACGTGAGTTACTATTATCATCATTAAAAAGCATAATAAAATCAAAAATTAATATGCATTAAGCAAAAAAGTCCTGAAAGGAGATATCAATGCTCCTATTGCCCCCCCTCATAATATCCCTTATCTATTGGGAGACCCTTCATGCTTCATTCTATTATTTCCGTGTTATTTTTTATTTATCTTATGAATAATAAGCTTCTACAACAGTTGACCCAGAAAAAATTTTTGCATTTAACAAATATATATTATAATATATAACAGAGATGTAATTTCAGTTATTATTTATTGGTGCCAACATTTTTTTGACTACCAAACCACTGTAGTGGGCTTATTTTTCGGGCTGAAGGGTCATGGGAAGTACTTAATTTACCTTTTTTTTTTCACCTTTGCCAACTATATGCTATATATTTGGTCAGACATCATTGTCTTATACCTCCACACTGCTCTGCTCCCCACCATTCCTGTATTCACACAAGGTATTTTCATGTCATTCTCTATTTTATCTAACCACTTTTTCTCCGGTTTACCTCTCTTTCCTTCAATAGTCCAATACTAGTTTTCATTTTCCATAGCCATGGATGTAGGTACTTTTATATCTATAGTGCATCCTTTTTCCTCTCTATCTCTGACTCACTACTTATTCTCATAATAGGACAAATCGACTCTGTAGAATTTCCAAAACTGCAGTAAGTCATTTATGTCATTTATTTAAGATAAAATCACTTAAATATTACCTGATATCAGTATTCAGTATGAAAATGAAATTATTTCACTATTGATATACTTACTTTTTCGTCCAATTACGTGTAGGTACTTTAAATGTACGTAAATTATGTATATAGGTAAACATTATGTACCTACCTATTTATTTTGAGGTTAGCAGTTGTATTTGTATTTAGCTCATATTTACTACTGACACTTTATTTGGATAATAAATGTATAAGTATAAGCAGCTTAAATCTTAACAATAAAACACCTAACCTAACCTAATCTAAAAAAAATGTCTTCCCTTTGTAAAAAAAAAAAACTTTCCCTTTTGATGAGAATTATTATAATATTGTTGATTTTGTATTACCACAATATAATATGTTGTCTTATTGGTGTCCCCATGGTGGGCAAGACTACATAATATAAAATCTTTTGAACGAAACACAATAGGTATTTTTTTTTTATACTAACTCAAATACTCAATATCCGATTTAAAACATTTAGGTAAATCGCAACGCTTACCTATACTTTGTGAATGCACACCCTGCACCGCGTACCTACCTTATTCTTATATATACCTACTTACATACCTACATTAATTGTACAATATAATTTTTTCTTTGTGTAGAATTTTAAATCAAAAATAATCTCGTTTATAACCAATATAGTACGTTTGAAAATGCTAAATTAAATGATGTGTTAATTATAACAAAAATATCCATAATTTAAAAGTGGCAGAAATCAGTGTAATATTAAAATTGAAAAAAATATATATATACATATTATGTACACAATAATTATAGCTGTTAAAATAGTTTTGTTTTAGAACACAAACAGAAGTAGGTACATGAAGAAATAAACGTCTCGTATTTTAAACACGATTGCAGTCACGTTGCACCAGGACTAGGTTATAGTGACGTATACCAAGCCATTACCTGCTAATACCTATAAATATATATATTATAATAGGTAGGTCGTAGCTGGTACCGACGTAGTTAAATCGTACATTCGTACCTGCTATATACTTGGGTAAATATATATATATAATATATATACATAAATATATAATATACATCGTAAATAGTAATCATCTAATATACTTGTTCCGTGTTCGTACGCCGGTTGGACACTGCAATGTTGAAGGTCGCCGGTGATAAGGAAGGCGTTCGGTGTTGCATAATTATTATCTGTAGATAATATGGCGATGGTCCGACGCCCGAGTAGTCGGCACTTGCAGTCTACACTCCGCGCGGTCTAGACGTCTGGCGCGCTCGTTTCCTCAGCAGCCAACGAACCAGTAAGTCGGAGCTCAAACATGGACAAGATGAAGACCGGATGGTTCAGCGAACTCACGGACCTGCTGCCTGGCAGAAGTTTTTCCATGGAAGTGGAACAGGTCTTGCACCAGGAACAATCCAAGTACCAGGAGATATTAGTGTTGAAAACGTGAGTTCTCGTCGTATACGTCTGCTGTTACTGCCAATGTTTCGTATTATCATCATACCTACCTATTACCTGCTACATATTTACTTTAATAAATATATTACGTCGTATGCCTATGTATATATACGATAATGACCATCTACGTTTCAACGTATTATTAATTATTATGTTAAACAGAATAATTTTGTCGACCGTACCAATAGGTATAGCGACATCAAAATGATTTTAAATAGTGGCGGGACAGGGATGAATATTGTTTTCATAATATGCACTTTGATCTTTAAAAATATACACACATAATGTGTTGTTTCCGTCCTACATGTGCGTAACAGCAAATTTTACGATCATCAGATCACGTTTAACTCCGTTAGTTTAAAATATATTAGAGCGAATTGATATGTTATAAAATTTAAAGGTAAGATTACTATCTAGTCTATCTCATCGGCTTTTTATTACATTTTAATTTAATGGAGAGTTATGACTTTATAAGTATTTTAAAGTTCTAAGTTGTTTGTATACATCTTAAAATACTCAAAACTCGAATTAAAATTAAAATGTTAATTAATATATACATATATATATATATATATATATATGTATAGGTATACTCGTATATTATATTAGTAAAACCCTATAATCACCTCATTGCTGCATACACCATTGGTTACTGCAGATCTCAAACTAAAATATTCCAATTATATTATTCATGAAGTTTTCCACGAAAATTAATACACCGGCCACACACTTATTTTATATTCTTACATTGTAGACATACACTGTACAAATTATACGATAGAAACCTAATTGTTATCGTGAACATTTTTAATATTTATAAAAATACATATTTTTATATGTATGTGTTCACAACAGTTTGAATTCAAAAAAAAAATAATCACGGATTAGTGAAATATATTTAACCATTCTTTTTAACTGTATTTATTACAATTTATTATTTAAACAATAATATGCACATTATTGGGTAAATTAAATGAATGGAAATCATCAGACTTAATATAGGACATGCTACCTATGAGTTTTTTGTCTTCGTCTCAGAAATTGTCCTTCATAAGTTTCAATGGTGTGCTGTTTTAGTTTTTATATTATAGTGAATTAACTCTTATTATCAATCTATATTAAGTGAGAAGCGTCGGTGATTTTTTTCGATCATAGGCGCCCGCAGAAATTTTTCTTGTGGGGGGGGGGGGCAATGTTAGGATTTGAGGATAAATATTATAATTTTATTAGGTGTTTTAAAATAATAACTTTTTTATTATACTCGTATACAATATATTATATTTTATTATATTACAAATTATTTTATAATTAATATAGGTATAAGTAAAAGGTAAAGGTAACTAATTTTCAAAAAGAAATTTTAATCGTCTCACATCTCTTCCGAAACGATCAACAATTTCTTCATAATATTTGTTATTATATTAATTAGATCAATTAAATCATCTAATCTAATGTTTTTAATGTTTCTAATGGTATCCTACTATTTTTATAACCACTTTCAATTTGTTGTATAGTACATAGTAATTTATCTTAAAACATTCAATTAAAAAAAATATTTTGAAAATCCAGGGGGGGCAAATGCCCCAGCTTCCCCCCCCCCCGCGGGCGCCTACGTTTTTGATATTCTAATTTTCAAGCAAAATATCAACAAATTGAAATTGCTTTTATCATCTCACTTGAAAATTAAAATATTTAATAATTCGACGCTTATAAGTTCAGATAATCTTCTTAGCTAAAAATTTGATCTTAGGTCAATCAACTCTAATATCAAAACTAACCAGAACACTATTGAATAACTAATGAACGAAAATTTGTTATTTCGTACACGTGTAGGTACGTGTGTAAAAAAGAGACAACAATGCATGAGTTTTATATCACTAAATATGACAACTAAAATATTATACAGACGAATAATTTAAAGGTAAAATCTTTTCATTATTGATGAACTACAATGAAAGGTTCAACGGTTCAGCCGCATGTCTGCATGTCCGCATGGCCACATCTCGCACATACCTATCTCAATTAATAGTCCTCAGTAAATAATTACTTAGGTGGCTAGCCTAGGTATAATTATTATTAATTTTTACATAATTACACCAAAGTATTCTTGTATCCTATACGAATATAGTACATTATATAACTTAATTTAACATTTTATACATTTAATACAGTCATAAAGATAATATCATATTGTTATAAGAACAAATGAAATTCCACAGGTATACGATACGTTGATACGTATATTGTTCACTGTTCAGTAAATATCTATATATAGGTACAAATTAAACTAATTTGGCCGCGGACATTATTTAATAAAAAAAAAATATAGTTAATTTTCTCATCCTTAAAATAGAAAACTAATTATTGTTGCAAATAATTATATGTTATAGAGATGTCGTATATAATAAAACACTTCTAATAAGATATACGGATTCGGGATTATCATTAATCGTTAAAAAAATTTTATTTGATTGTACATGTTTATAGACAATAGACAATATCATGTATTATAACTGCGATATTTATAAGTTATAATCTATTCGTATGTATATTAACATTATTAACTAAATTATTGGTATAGGCGTATAATATTATGTATTCTAAGGGGAATGATATACTGGCATACTACTATAAACTAAATCTAATTAGGACGTAATATTTTGTAAAATTGTTTTGAATATAATGATCTAAATAAATAGCTACGTGATATTTTCTCTACGGTTTTATAATCAATGCTATATTAAATCTAATTTGAAGTGTAACAGATTTTTAAAAAACTGTAATATACATTTTTGTTCAGTATAAATATTGAGGTACATTATTTTATACATTAGATGGAAATAATAAAATATATGGAAATATATATTATAATATTATGTACCTATATTATTTACAATATTAGTATATTACCTACTATCATTATTTTGGCCTTTTGGGTTACGTCTAATGTGCTCCCATATCTTAGATCATATTATATACACTGGATAGAGTATGCCACGCGTAGTCAGTGTTTGAAGCAGACCTGTTCGGGCCCGAAATACTTATTGTGTATGCGTAAGAAATGAAATAGATTGCGCGGGATGGGGAAAGAACTAATAATGTGTGATAGTGATTGGTAGGGCTCGTGAAATGTTATTAATTTGATTGCATTATTGCTATGAAAAAACCCAAAACTGTACTTAAAAATTGCAATAAAAAAATATTTTGTACCAAAAAAAAAAATATATATATATATAATATATTATATAGGTACTAACAAATTATTTTATGAAATGGATTAAGTCATTTTATTAAGTAATATTATAAAGTTTTATTAGATAGGTTTTAAACGAGTAGATAATGAAAAAGATTTAAATTCAAATTCTCGTCAGTTGTCATTAAAAATCTGGTAAATTGTGCGGTCTTCTTATTTTTTCAGAAATCTACAAATATAATTTTATCAAAATTTAAAACTTTTTATTTAAACTATTTTTGATTTCTTTTTTTAAAAAAACTTTACCTTACCTTGAAAATTATTGCACTGTATAATCTAACAAAAAAAAGTGAAAACATAAAAAAAAAATATAAAATTGTATTGAAAATGAAGACAAAATTGAAAAAAGGTCAAAAAGTTGAACTTAAATTTTTTATATATATTAATTGTTACTCGTTTGAAACAAATTTATAACTTACCTTAGCAATGAATCGGAATAATAGAAAAAAATGCAAATGCAACAACATCCAAGCCCTAGTGATTATAGATACTGAAATACTGAATACTGATATATTTCTTAACAAATTTTGAAATAAAAATGCGGGTAAGTCGTGGATGTCACTCTGCTGTACAGTAGGTTACTGTAATGGATGGGATTAAATTCGAATGCAATGATAGGTATCATTGTATACGAAAAACGATTCTGAACGGAGATGATTTGTCAGTCTAGGATATATTATATTTAAATATTGTCATATATTCTATTTTGAAACAAATAAATTATTTTTCAATTAGGACCCTTTTTGAATGAGGCATGGTTAATCAATTTTTCCAAAAACATTGCATGTAGTTATCATAATTCATAATACTTTATATTATCATAGATATACATATACCTGGTTTGAGGATAAATCGTTATCATTACGCGATTTCATAAAAATTTAAAACTCAAACGCTCAAAACATTTTTCCTATAATGACGCTTCAAATTTTCTCTATAGCTAATTGAAGCAAAACTGATGGAAAACTTAGTATTACAATTTACATTTTATAACCTTAGATATAAATACAAACAATATTATGAGTTTTGAACTACAGAATAATTTGCAAATATTCATGATTTTGACGAATTTTTGTCAATATTTGAAATTCAAATGCTAATAAAAATTTAATTTGAATTTCCGGTGGACATTTTTTTTGTGATAAAGATTGACAAATTTTTAAGGAATCTTGTATTAAATTTTAAAATCTTAAATTTAAAAAGACATTTTTTTATGAATTTCTAGCTTAAAAGAATTTGCGAATTTTTGTGATTATTACGTATTATGTCAAAATTCAAAATTTGAATGCTTATAAAAAAAATTGTGACTTTGAATTTATTTTATTTTTCAACTGCTTTTGTAACAATATATTAAGAGCCTTGTATTAAATCTTCAATATTTTCTACCCAAAAAATACATTTTTATCGATATTAATTTAAAAAAAAACTAATAATGATCGAAAATTGCATATACCTATGAATAGTACAACATAAGTCAAACATTTTTGAAAATTTCATGGCGGATAGAATATACTTATAAAAACATTCGGTGAAAATTTCATGTATCAATGGTCATTTGTTTTAACGTTACATCAATAATCAAAATCGATTTTGTCGAAAACTTATTGTGCGTAAAATTTCCCGTTTTTCCCTTAATTTTTAGTTTGTTGATCCCGATTATTTAGAAAAATATATAAGAATTTGACCACAAAAGTACCAACTAGATTCACTTTCTGATCGAATAAGGTACTGAAGTCAAAAATCGAAGCACTTTTACTGCCCCAAAACGAGATGACAGACTTAAAAAAATATATATTCATGGTTTTGACGAATTTTTGTCAATATTTGAACTTCAAATGCTAATAAAAGAAAATTGTGACTATGTATTCTTATATTTTTTAATCACTATAACAATAACTCATGAGAAACTTTGTATTAAAATTTCAAGTATTTTTATAGGGCCAAAAAAATTTATCGACACTTCAAAAAAAAATTTTTGTAAAATTGAAAATTTTAGTTGTCTATGAATATCTCAAAAAAAGTCAAAATATTTTGAAAATTAAATCATGTAAAGAAAATGCCAATCTTAATAACTGGTAAAATTTTCAAGTATCTACTACATATACTTTTTGAATAATAACAAATATTTAAAATCGTCTGAGGATGAATCGTTATCGTTACGCTATTTCGTAAAAATTTAAAATTCAAACGCACTTAAAATTTTTCCTATAATGAAGCTTCGAGTTTTATCTATAGCTAATTGAAAGAAAACTTATGGAAAACCTAGTGTTGTATTTTTAATCCTTAGTTATAAACACAAACAATTTTATGATTTTTCAACTTCAAAATTACTTGCAAATATTCGCGTTTTCGACAGATTTCGTAAAAATATGAACTATAAACGCTTATAAAAAAAAATTTTGACTATCGATTTTTAATTTTTTTTAGCTAAAATTAGAACAACTCATAAGGAATCTTGTATTAAATTTTCATGTTTTTTTGGTTGTCCAACATTTTTTTACGGACACTTCAAAATATAATTGTCAAAAAAATAGAAAATTTCAGTGGTCTATAAATAACTAAAAAAAGTCGAAAATTTTTGAAAATTAAACTGTATATAGATATCACTAACATTAACATTTGGTGAAAATTTCAAGTATTTACAGTGATTAGTTTTTGAATTACAACCATATAAAAATATCGATTTCGTCGAAAACTGGTTTTGCGTAAAAATTCCCATTTTTTTTTTTGTTTTTCTCGATTTTTTTGAAAACTGTTGGAAAATGTTAAGTTTTGACCTCTATAATGCACCAAGGATATTCACTTTTACATTGGAAACCACCCCCAAAGTTTGAAATTGAAGCATTATTTCGACTAGTTATGCAGTACACAGACACAAAAAAAAACACATATCATTGTAAAATCAATACATTCATCACTTTGTTCAGAATCTAAAATAACGAAATGTTACACAAATGTGTATTCATCAGTAATCTCTTATCATAAAACAGTTAAACAGTTTTGCGTATGTGCTGCAGTGATGACTTCGGGCCCGAACTACTATGCTTCAAAATTTTAAACCATAGCTCTATCCGGTGTATGATCTAAGTCCTATATTGTCATATTGATAAAATAACCAAAAGGGCGATCTGATTGTCCCATTATACGTTTATATTTCCATCTGTAGTACTTCGCCGTCTAATTTGTCAATCTACAGATTTTTATAAATAAAAATAGATTATACCTGCAATTACCTACTAACAATTAGTGCATTAGCATAATAAATACCAATAATGTTATGTAGCTATAAAATATGATCAACTCAATAACTTGATCAAAAAGAACTTAATGATTTTAAAGACCTATTAATAAATAAAAAACTAATATACAAAAATATATTATAATTTATAGGTATTGGCAAAAGGTTAAAGTTTATTGTTTATAAAACCAATATGTAATATAAAGTTTCTCAAATCTCGATATTAAACCACGATAAAAAAAAATTCTAAACCGTTAGTTAGTTGGTACTTGAATAAAAGGTGATTCACAAACATTTTTCGCCTTTTTTTCAATATTGGCATGGCAGTTACTTAAAATCTGATTTTTGGTATTTTTAACTGAACTTAAATATCATACTTTAAAAATTCTTGAGATCTTATGTGTACTATTAAAGTATAGTATCCGGTGGAGATACAAACTTCTATTTTTCAAATGAGCACCCCCTTTTAAACTGTAAATTATTCAGTGGATAATTTTTCTGAGAAATTTGATGCATCAGAATCAATATTTATACGAGTATTTTTTGAGTATAATGGGTTTATAAGATATAGGGCAGAAGGGATTTGAAAATTTTAGTCATAAAACTAAAAATTTGTAAAATTGAATCAATTATAATAAATGCTTTTTACAAAATTACGTCTGTTTTATATTTTTGTAAAACCATTTTATTATTTTAATGACTATTATCCTTTGTTCAAACATTAATTAGGTAACATCTAATAAGAAACTACTCATTTTAATTTTAAATTAAGTAGGTAGGTACATCAAAATGTTCAATAAAATTATCCACTAAATAATTTTGGTACAGTAAAAAAGGTGAGTTCTTATTTGAAAAACAAAAGTTTGCATCACCATAGGATACTACTTAAGTAATATAAAAAATTAAAGAATTTAAAAAAATTGTCTATGGGTATATTTAAAAATTTTTAAAATCAGAATTTGAATAAATTCATTATTAAAGGAAAAATGGTAGTAAGCATGCTTGGTGAATCACTCTGTATAATAATGTTTAGAGTTCACCACTTGAGAATCGCTGAGTGGTGTATTATCTTAATTTGTTTAAGTCAAAATTAACGTTTATTGATTGATAATAATACATTATTGGATAAAAAAAATAGATTATTAACATATTTTTAAATTAATTAAGATTTAAAACTGAGGAGTAAAACGTTTGATTGTGAAAGTAAAATTATGTAGCTTAATATAGTTAATATATAATATATTATAAGTACATATAGGTATAAGTGCGATTACCTTTATTGGAAGGTATACAACTATACAAGTGATTAAAAAAATCTAAGATAAGATTTGACTAATTACAATAGCAATTATTAATTAGTAATTATTGATTATTTTAACATTCTGGTTTTGATCATTAAACATATATTTTTTTTATGCTGTTTGTATGAATGTTAGCATGTCTGATGCTGATTATTGAAAAGTCAGTAGCTATAATCTATATATATGTTACGGTAAAAGTACGAATACCGGTTAAAACTAGGATTTACCGGTAAATTCTAGGTTTCGCAGACTGCTGTTAGTAAATGTTCGAATTTTGGACATTTACCAATTGATCTTGGTAAAACCTAGGGTTTACCGGTAAATCTTAAGTTTAACCGGTATTCGTACTTTTACCGTAACATATATATACATATATATATGTATATATATATATACATGGTGTAAGTGTTACAGAAAGACCTGAAATAAAAAAATATGCTAATTAAGCATAATATGACAAAAATTGTTAATATTAGGTATATAATTAAATAATTTAAGAAATATATATATATATATATATATTATATATGCTCATGTAAGCAAATTCTCAAAAATCATATTTTTAAAAAAGTTATTAGGTACGTTCCAAATTAATTTTACCTAAAAAATATTGAATTTTAAAAAAATTACACGACTTAGATAAATCTTTTTACCATCAAAATTGTTCCTATAATCGGATTCACAAATAAGCTTTTTTGAATTTATCCAAAAATTGTTTTATTAAAATTAAATTTTTTTTATTTTCAGTACCTATAGGTATATTATATATTTAGTATATATACTAAAAAATAAACATAAAAAAAATGCACTATACATGTAGCTCTAGGGTCAATTAATGAACAAAAAATAAATAAAAATATTAATTTGAACTATAAAGTTATTCCAAAAGTCAGTTCTATCTGTTATACCTTGTATAATGACTAGTCCTGGGTGATTCATCATTGCTTAGTCGGAACCGCTGAAGCTATGATTATGAAATTTAGGGCTGCAACTTGTTTGCGCACATTCTACAATTTCTACCTGAAAAATCGGAACTCGTTTGCGTAGGTACACAGTTATATTAAATGTACAACTGGTTTGCGCACACGAAAATAAAGAGTAAGGAGTCAATAGAATCAGTTGAACATCGCATAAACTTATGGGCAAGATCTGGCGAAATAGACAAAATGAAATACATAAAAATAATGGAAAACTGTTTTTACTGAAAATAATAGACACGTTTACCAATCATATTATATTCAAATTAAAATTAAAATTTACACAAACAAGTATTATATTATATGCATAATATGCTAGGTCTAAAAGGTTAGGCTAAAAGGTAACTGTGCGCAAACCATGTGCTTGGTTACCGTTTAACTGTTCCCAAACGAGTGGTAGTTTTGTTTTTGGTATTTGTGCGCAAACCAGTACCGCCCAAATTTAGACAGGTTCGTTTCAAAAAAGGATTTTTCAAAATTCAACCCCTACTAGGGTTAAAAAGAGTAATAGGGGTAAAAAATCACCTAGCTGGAACTGCAAAGCTATTAGTGTGAACTTTGTACAGTATAGTTTTGTTTCATGGTGTAGACACTCCATAAGAAAGGATTTTTCAAAATTCAATCCCTACCGGGGTTAAAAGGGTTGAAAATGAAAAATTCATCTAGCCGGCATGCGAAAACCTCCTATGACAGGATTTTTCAAAATTCGACCCCTATAGGGGTTAAAAGTGTTAACATATATATATATTAATATATAGGAAATTGTTCGTTTGATCAGTTTAATGGCTTTAATCTCTTAAACTGTTTAACTGATTTAAAAATTTTTTTCCATCAAAAAGCTACACAATCCCGCATGAATCTATCTGGTATATTTTATATCTCGATAAGTTACCCTTAGTTTTTATAGAAATAATAATAATAATATTAAATATATTTTTGTGTATTATATGGTCATTGGTTAGGTATATATTATGGAAGAATAAGAAATTAGCAATTTTTTATTAGGCACCAATTTTAAAAATTGTTTCACCTTTACAAAGTTAAAAATGCGATAGATAATGAAGAACAAACTATAATCCTTAAAATTGTATGTAACATTTTGTATTTGTTTTTATAATATCATTAAATGCTCAATTAAATTGTAAAGCACCATGATTTTTGTAAGGAAATTAACGTGTCGTGGGGAATGACTAGCACATTTTTTACTTCTGATTTCATTATAAAGATATCATGCTACATTTCCACCATATATCTAATATTCACGCTGGACATATTTTTCATATTGAACAATATTATTTATAAAAAAAAAAAATCACAATACAAACAATTTTCTCCATTATCTATTGAATTAGAATTAGTTATCAAAGTATAAGATCCATACAATCGTATATAGTATTTTGAAATAATACTATGTTGTACCTAGGTATTTTTGAAGATTTAGGTTAGGTACTTTCATTTATTCAAAAATTCAACCGATTTCAAAAACTGATATTTCTTGATACTGTAAATGAATAACTGTACGTCTGTACAAAATGGTTATTTTATATTTTTAAACCATATTGTAAAAGGGAAGCTATTATAAAGTCGTAATATTATTAATGTATTGGTCAAATATATATGCAACTTTCTTGATCATATATTATAATTCCATTAAACGATTAGTGAGAATGGCAAGTATACTTAATTTTTTTTTATTTCACATTTGGCTGGGGCACTCTATATATAAAATATTCAAGGACACCAGGTAATCTCTCACGGGTATAGCTGGGTGGGCCAGACCGCCACTGAACGTCTGTCTATAATAATGTACTGCTGTAGTGCTGTATCGGTTCACCGATAGTAATATTATATAATAGTCGATAATACCTTAAAATTTAAATAATTGGTTTGTCAAAAGAAAATCGCACGGCGTCGTTCTGGTACTAGATGGTATGATTCAGTGCACGGAGTTCGATGAGTTTTCTTATCAAGAAATGATTTCATTTTTACCATTGTTCAGTCACCCAAAACCACAAAGGGTAGGTATATTTTAACGATAAATTGAAAATGTACACACGAGTTCCGTACCTTTCGTCGGTTGTCCTAAATTTCTTTCGTGGACAGGTTCTCATCGTGGGCGGCGGCGATGGAGGGGTCGCTCGGGAAGTAGCCAAACACCCATTAGTGGAAAACATTGACCAAGTGGAAATCGACGACCGCGTTATCGAATTGTCCAAGAAATATTTACCGTTCATGGCCGAAGGATTCAACAGCCCCAAAGTCAACCTGCACGTAGCTGATGGTTTCAAATTCATGGAAGAACACTTTCAATACTACGACGTCATTATAACTGACTCTTCTGATCCTATTGGTACTATACTCGTATTATAATCATAAATGCACGAATGCACGTAAACGATCGCCTTTATTTACAAATTTGTAGGGCCTGCAGGTCCCCGGGAAAGATATAAAAAATAAAATAATAATCGGTATAGCGTATACATTATACACAGCCAATATTTTCAGATGATGTACCTAAAATGTAGTTTTAATCATTATATTTTAATTTTAAATATTTCAGTTCAACGTCTAAAGAAAAAAAATATTATTCTAATTATTAAATAATTAGTAAAACGAATTTGTCCATGCTTTTTTCCTGACATTATCGTTAAAAATAAAAAGCATTTTTAGGTACATCAAATGATTTTGCAATATTAAAAGAACTTTTATTTCTGAATATTAAGTGCTATTTTCGGCATGTTATAAAATATCGTTTTAAAAGACACTAAATATGAAAGTGTTCGAAAAAATCTTGTTTTTTTGACATTGCATTGGAAATTTGGCGTTGCTCCTCAATATAAAAATATTAAAAATTAATTTATTGATATTGTCGTTTTTTAACACTGAAAATGATACGAAAACGATTAGATTCTGACCATCGTTTTCTTATACTATATCCCAATCAATGTTTTTTCTACTTTTCTTTGTTTTTTTTAAAACTTTCAATGAAAAAAGAGTGATACTTTATTCAATTACTTTCATATTCAATGACTTAAAAAAACAAATTTGATAAAAACTGAACGTTTATTTTAATGTACAGAGTGATTCTTTTATCAAACAACACTTATACATATGGTGTTTGTGTGTAAATACCACCTAACATACACCTTACACCTATAACACACAAACACCACCCAAAACCACCCAACTTTGGGAGGCTATATCTTGTAAACGGATTAACGAAAAATGAAAATTTAAACGTGAAAATTCATTGAAAAAAATGCCTTTTTAGTTCATGAAATTTTAAGTATATAGGTTGTCATTTGAAAATCAAAAGTTGATAATGGTTAACGGTTAACCTGATAAATATAAGGGTGAAAATATTTAAAAAATATATAGTTCTAGAACAAGATGGTTCTAAAATTTTGAGAAAAAAAAGTCAATAGTTTTTGAAATAATGAGTGTTGTTTGATAAAAGAATCACCCTGTATATATATATACATTTTATAATATTAATGAGCCAATTCATCAATATTATTAATCGTTAAGTAATTATATTATTTTATGTTTTTGAGTTCATTAATTTTTAATTTTTTTTCATAAATAATTATCGAGAGGTATTTTTTCATAATATCATTCATGTATTCGTTTTTGTTTTCATTTCAATCGTATAATATACAGGCCCAGCTGTCTCACTTTTCCAAAAGTCGTACTTTGAATTAATGAAACGAGCACTGCGGCCCGGTGGCATAGTGTGTTCACAAGCCGACACATTCTGGGGGCATTTGAAAAATGCAACGTCGATGCGCAACCATTGCAAAGCAATATTCGCCAAGGCAGCGTACGCGACGTCTTACGTGTCCACTTACCCGGCAGGTCAGATCGGTTTCGCACTCGGCAGTCTTGATGAGGTACGTATACATACCAGTTAATTGTGATGATAATAATTATGCCTAATTGAAATATGAAATAACTTATAAGCAACATCTGTAGTACCTATTATATTTCATCGACGTAATGTATACGTATATACACGTGTTTATAGATTTATGAATAGGTAACATATTAGATCGATAACCGCAGAAATCGAAATAACGTTTGCATTTCAAACTCTACTACTTTGATTTTATTATTTCGAACATCGCGATCGCCTTTTCTGTCACTTATTATTATAACGACCAACAACATTAATGTGAATTTTAGATTTAAATAATTAGGTATAGGTATTAGGTAGGTAATTGAGTTGGTGGGTTTTTAATCAAATTAAAACTATATATTACATAGAAATATTTCAGAATTATTAATTATTTAACACATTACGCATTTGCGCCATTTATAATACCTACGCCCTCGAGTCTCGACTATACGATTTGATAAATTTCTAAGACCTATTCTGGTTCTATTAAGAGGACGTTATACCCGCATGACTATTGTATTGTCCTTGTCTCCGTCTTACAAGTGTAGGTATAACAGGACATTTTACACTCAGCAGATTAAGTTTAAAATTTAGAGTGATCTGTGAATTGAGCTCTTATTATAACAATTAAAAGTAACATTATTATCGAGGGCTTCTATAGAGCTTCATAAAGCGAGTAATGAGTATTTTAAAATTGTAAATTGTTTGTGTATCTTAAAATATTCATAATTTGCTTTAAAATTAAAATATAATAAAAAGCCTATGAGAAGCCCTCGATAATAATCTTATCTTTAATTTTTATAAGAGTTAAATTCACTCTAAATTTTAAACACAGCACGTATAGCTAAACGTGATTAATGATTATTAGTTAATACTGAGCGTAAAATTTGGTAGGTTACGCACTTGTAACATGGAGACAATTATTAATACATGTGGGTATAACGTCCTCTTAATGAAATTAATGAAATTCATTAATTCAAAATTATTCAAATTATTGAAAAAATGATGAGTATATTGAACATATACATGGTGAATCACTCTGTATATATTTTACTATAAATATATCATCAAGTATATACCACAAATCATGTTTATTTAAAGTGAACGGTTAAACAATCACAATAGTTGATTGATTTATTCGTACCTGCAACATAAATTTGCTGTCAAGGTTAATATGGTAAAACAATAAAACATAAACTTAAAATAATTTTGTTTTGAATTGGCGCCCTTAATAATATATAATTTGCGCATGCGTCTATCATATAGTACCTACCTTATCATAAAATTAAAATATTAATTCTAAAACAACTCGGCAGCACTCGCAGGTTAGTGATCTTGTAGTCTTGTGTTTTTCTAAATTTTATTTAATATTTAACGATCAAAATAAACATAGAGCCAAACAAAAATAAGCATGGATGGACATTATTTTCATATTTTTCAAACATAAATTAAGTAATTATTACTTGAGTATTTAATTTTTGCGTCTTAAAAAACCATAATTTTCCAATTTGTATCTTATCTATTAAAATAGTTAATAAATACAATTATAACGAATTATATGGCTATATAGGTGGGTTTGGGGGCGAAGTCTCCACTTTACATAATATCTAGAACATTTAGACAAATACCTATTCTCAATAAAAAAATTACGAATTCATCATTGAAAACATATTATGAAACATGAATTATAATCATCATTCGATTAGATTAATGTTTTAAGTATAACATTATAGTCGATTAACTCAGAAAATAATTGACATCGACCTAGACAACTCAATAATCCACATTGAAGTCCTTTCGGTAGGTTTCTGTGGCGAAATTTGAATAAGTAATTGTTATCTTTAGGCTGGTGCCTACGTTTATTCGATTATTACTCTCATTTGATTTAATTTTGAATATAGTATAGGTTTCTAAATAATATATATAGGACTGTACTCTGCAGTAGCCAGTAAGTACCTAATGTAATTTAAATTGTTGTGTATTTGTGTTGTAATATTGTCTCTTGTAGATAATCATGATAAACTGGTGAGTACCTACTTAACTTCGTACACTAAAGCAAATAATAATTTATAAATTCATTGTATTTAAATGCAGTGGCGTATTTTGGTTGATTTTTCGGGGGGTGTCAACATTTATTGAACCTCAAAAACAAAATTTTTAGTATTATTTACTAATGTAAAAAGACATTGAATTAATTTTTTAACAAATTAATATGTTAGGAATTGACAAGAAGTTTTACATTTGATAAAAATAGTATACTATAAAATAAGTGACAACACTAATGTCCAATATATTAGGACTTTTTTTTAAATGTCGGGGGGTGTCAAGACATGGAGGACACCACCCCCCCCCCCCAAAAAAAAAAAAAAAAAAATACACCACTGTTTAAATGTATACGCGAGGTACCCACCTATATTTACCTAATATCAAACACGCGTTCTCGACTTCGCCGAGTACAATCAGCTGCAGTATCAGTGGTATCACTAGATGTATAGGTACTGTGGCGTATTTTGGGTTTGGGTGATTTCTGTGGGGGGGGGGGGGGTCCTACATTTAATGAATAAACATAATATACTAAAATAAAAATAGTAAATTATAAAATAAATAATAATACCTACCAATATTTAGGGCTTTTTTTAAAGTCAGGGGGTATCACCACTGGATTTATATATATATATATATATATATGTATATATAAAATAGTTATATGTGTTTTCGTTTTACAGAATACAGACTTCAAAAATCCCGTATACCAGTTGACAGACAAACAACGAAAAGACATGAAGCTACGTTACTACACTACCGACATTCACAAGGCGGCGTTTGCACTTCCCGGGTTTGTTGTCGACGCTCTCGATGATGCCGAAAACAATTTGCAATAATTTATATTACCTATATGCATAATATAAAAATATCCGGTGTACCACGTGAGGATCATATTAGTTGTCACATCATGTTACAATTTATATTGTGTTATTGCTACATGATTATACGATTTAAATTAAAAATCTATTTATTTTGCACATATTTAGTAGTTATACCTAGTTATTTTGATCGTTATATCTCTGTTTAAAAAATATTTATGTAATATAAATGATATGTATATATAGTATGTATAAGGGTACGTGTATACTGTATAGTATGTACCTAATATACATATACTTGCCTATATGTGGCTTGTGGCTTGTGACATCGTATATCATACCATTCATACCTCAAGTTACAGTAAATATTAGGTGCTATATATATTATATATAAGTCAACAACATTGAAATATGAGAATGAAAAAAAACATTAAACATGTATTTTACAATCACAATTGTGATGTTGCAAATATAGTTTACTTGCAACCATTAAATCTCTGCAAAATGTATAATAATACCATTTTGAGAAATTGACATTGGCCATCGCTCATCAGCCATCATACTAAAATATTTAAGTTTTGTATTATTTCACAGATCATACAATATAAATAGGTAGGTAACAAAAATTTATCTACCAGCTACCTTAAATTATAAATATTTTTATTATTTCTCCCCCAGTAGGTACACAATTTGGTTTTGAAGATTTGAATTCCATACTTTTAAGTGTTACCATCTGCAACATTTTGACGGCATTTATAAGGAATATGACACAGACATTTTAATGATACACTATCTATAAGGCGGTACGTTGTTCATATTAATAATAATAATAATCATATTCAATCTGAATACACAGAACTACAGACTGAAGTCAGCTTACAAATTACGATTACAAATTCTATTGGTACTAATTATAATTAGTTTAAGATATTGTGATAGGCGTATATATTTTAAAGTTAGTATTTGTGGTGGTAAATTATGGTTGATCTAGGAAGAAGTCCAGGAAATACTTTAATACAAAATGTACAATTTTGAAAATGCATGAAAGTAAGTCGAGGAGCTTAAAAATTAATGAATTTCTATCTTACAATAATTTCCGAATTTTCGTGATTTTTACGTATGTTGTCAAAATTCAAACTTTGAATGCTTATAAAAAAAATTTTGACTATGAATTTATTTTATTTTTCAACTACTATGCTAACAAATATGTTAGGAGCCATGTATTAAATTTTCAAGGATTTCTAACCAACAAATACATTTATTATCGATATTAATTTTAAAAGAACTAATAATAATCGAAAATTGCATATGCCTATAAATAGTTCAACTTAAGTCGATATTTTTTTTAAATTATATGGTCGATAGAATATACGCATATAAACATTCGGTGAAAATTTCATGTATCTATGGTCATTTGTTTTAAAGTTACATCAAAAACCAAAATCGATTTTGTCGAAAACTGATTGTGCGTAAAATTTCCCACCGTTTTTCCCTTAATTTTTAGTTTGTTTTTCTCGATTATTTAGAAAAGTGTTAAGAATTTTTTACATTTGACTCCCCAAAGTACCAACTAGATTCACTTTCTGATCGAACGAGGCACTTAAGTCGAAAATCTAAGTACTTTTACTGCCCCAAAACATGATGACACTATGACAGATACAAAAAAAAACACATGGTAAAATCAATACATTCCTCGCTCCGCTCAGAATCTAAAATAAAATAATAAACACCACAAATCATAGGTGTTCATACTCTTGTTTCCAAGGATATATTTAGTTCCGGTTCGAACCATTAATAGGATATTCACCGTGTCAGGAGAGAGAGGCTGCCATCTCCCACCCGGGCATGGCAGAAACCTACGGATGCCCGCTTGAAATTCTGCCAAATTAGGCTTCCGAACTAGGCCTTCATGCCTACTCCCAGACATAGCGCCATATGAAAAAAAAGCTATACTTTTTGTTTGCATGATGAAAATATATTTTATTAAAATAATAGTTATAATTATAATTTCATATATTTTATAGAACAGAATATAATTTTAGGATGTTTGAATGATTCTTATTTTATGTGAAAATATATAGGTTATATATTTTCAAATTGTATTCTTCTATTGGTGTTATACTTACAAATACATTTTAAATTTCTATTGTTTCAATAGATTATTCGGAATTAAAACCAAATACTTTAAGGTTTCCTGTATCTCTTTTCCTATCAAATTGTTCTTTATCATCACATGCAAATGCTAATAAATACTGTTTTGGATGCCATGCCACAGTGAATGTTGCTGCTTCAATTGGTATATCAGTAATCTTAATTGGAATATATTACAATAAAAAATAACAATAAAATTGCAAGAATTATAACAGGTAATAAATATCTAAAATTAAATCTTACTTTTTCTCCTGTTGTAACATCTGCAATGTCCACATACAAATCTTCACTACCTGATGCCAACATTTTACCATCATACGAAAAACTTAAAGCTCGAACTGGCCAATCCAATCTAAATTTTTTGAGAGAAGAAAGATTCATTCCAAGAATATAGCAATAGTTGAATATAATTATTTTAAATAAATAAAAATTACTAAAATGTATTTGTAAACTAGGTACAATAGGTACATAGCAATTAAATTAAAATAATATAAAACCACAATTTAATAGAGGAACAGTTATATTGTTAACTGCATTGTCCTCCTTGGGAATATTTTCAACTTAATTAAAAGAAGATTAAAAATTCAACAGGCAAAAATGAACAACTGAAAGAGCATTTTATTTTATAATGGTTACCTGGTGTAAGTCTGTACACAAGCCAAATTCTCAAGATCCCATAAAGACACAGAAGCATCTGCCGAGCCTACAGCAAAATAATAGCCACTTGGTGCAAATTCTATACAAATACATGTACCCGGATGAGCTTTAACTACATGCCGCTGAACCAAGTCTGGGAAGCTATAAAAAAATTGAACAATAAATAATTAAGAGATCAATTACAAAAAAATAGATAATCGGACTTCAGAATGTCAGATTAATATATTTACCTTAATACATAAACACATCCTAGGCCATTTGTCAAGAAAAACAAATCATTTTCATTGTTCCATGACATTTCGTTCACTTCAAAATTGAATTGTTGTTCACTAATCGGTTTAAGGGTGCGAATATCAATGAAAGTTATCAAGTCTTCTTTATTTCCAACAGCAATTGTATGTCCGTCAGGAGACCATGTGATATTAATATTCTCTCCTATACACAAAAACAAGTGTTATTACCTATTTGAAATGGATTCAATGAAAAAGATTCTTCTAGCTATTTAACTACCTTTAGTTAAAATGGTATTGGAACATTTCTGGTGTCTTACATCCCATACTTTGACTGTTTTGTCACCACTAGCTGTGCTTAATAAATCTGGATTAGACTTATGCCAACATAATTGATCCACACTACCACTGTGTCCTTTATATGTGTATTCCTTGTTCTATCCATAAATAAGTTAGAAATTAATGAAAATACATTTATTGTTAAAAGGCATCAAAGCAAAATGTTGTAGAACATTTTACTGTAATATGATGTTAATTGACAATTTTGATAAATTAACATTTATCAACAATTCTTAGACGTTTAATCTTAAATGCGAATACCTAAACATACTTTATATTGCCAAAAGATAAATAAATATCAAATAACAATATCTTTAAAAGTTAATATATAGATTATAAAGTGAATTTTGAGTATTTTTTTCAATTAAGTTATACTCAATTTGACTAAAAAACTTTTATTGAAGTAAAACAATAGGTACCAATATATTTAAAAGCAATCTCCCAATTTGAAGTAAACTAAACATATAGTGTTAATAATACAATTATGGTATGCAGTCTACAATAATAATTGTATTAAATTCAGTGAGTTACATAAAATAATTAAAAACATATTATTAATAAACCTGTAATTTAAGCATAGATTGTTCAATAAAAAATGTACTAAACAATTCTTTAAAATCATTATAGACTGCTTTAATACAGTCTAACTTTTTGCTTTGACACCCATTAATTTATTATACTAAATATTTTTATATCACATACCTAGATGATCTCAAGTTTCCTTATAGCTATTCAAATATAATTGGAAATTAATAACCATTTTGACATTTTGAAAGTAAAAACATTGACTCAAAATTAAAGCTTAAACAATGATAAAAAAAAGACTATATGCACGGTGTCAACAGATATATTTGATTATATAGGTTCAATTTTAAAATATTATATCATATTTTTATAATATAAATTAATACAATCTTACTCCAATTCACAAACTCAATTTGATATTAACATTTAGTAAAACAAAACTTAATAGTTAATTTTCATTGTTTAGCAATACAATTTTCTTTGTCATTTAGTATTTTTTATGGAAAAGTCGTGTATCCTATACCTAAAAATCTATTTAATAAATTACTAGCAGTCAAAAAATTTAAAAAATAAATACATTATAATATATCAGTATAATATACATAATGCATGCATTTTATATTCAAAAACTTACAAATTGGAAAAAAGAAATTAAATATACTAGGTATTAGAATAAATGTGTTAACCATAGTAACAGAGAAATATAAATTTAATTCACAGATATAACATTTTGCTTTGACCACCTTTTTTTTAAACTAAAATGTATTAAATAAGCATTTTCTAATAGGTAAAATCAATGTAATACTCAATTAGTAAACATTTTTGTTCAACAAATACAACTTTTATTTTACTATAATACAGGTACACTACAAATGAAATAGTTAATTTGTTTTTGTTATATAGATAACAAAACACATACCATTTATTTATATAAATATTAAATTTACTAAGTCTATTAAAAGAACAGCAAACCAAAGCCCCACTGATTTTTATTTAATACAATAGAATCATTATTTGAATATAAAACTGGTAAACAATAATTAATTTCTAATCTCATTAAATTATTGACGTTTAATGCTAAACCAGCTCCATATGATAGTCGTATGTTGTTGATCAATCCTCGTATGTCTTTGGTTAGGTTTCCTAGACGATTTCCAACATTTCCGGAATTCATAAACAAATGTATCCTTATCAAATTGGAAAGTTTATTTTTTTTAGATAAAAATGGAAGTGGAGCATGTACATGAGTATTGTATCTCCAAAACATTGAAGAACCTGTTATGCTCCCATCTTCATTTTTACCTACGCCACATTCTTCAAATCCTCTGAAAGTCAATGGTCCACCGAGATAAAAATTATCTAAGATACTGCATGTTCCAGAGGATGTTCCAATTTTGTCTAATATTCCAAAAGAAAAAGATCCAGTAACAGCAAAACCTAGAATTGTGCTAAATGTATGTTGAAAGGTCAAATCATTTTTAATGAACTCATGGCTACCACCAATCCCAGCAAATTCTGAGCAACACTGGACTAGTGATCCATAACTAGGAAACACACCACTATCACGAGTATCATAAGAAGCCGTAATTTTAACAGACGACTTCATGGTAAGTCCAAGCTGTTCTCGTATACCAAATGGTGCATTTTGTGCATACTTTAAATCTCTAGCCACTCCTTCCCATAATAAGTTTAGTTTCAAATATTCATGGTTTAAATTTAATCCAGCATTTAATCCGTACTCATCAAATGAATAGCCAAATCTATTTCTATCATAATGGTTCTTAAAAACAGTTGTGTATAAATATGGACTAAATAAGGTAAGTAATGGTTTTGTAAAACTAATGCTACCAGTAGAAAATTTTTTGTTGGATGAGTATATATCAGACACAAAATTTAATTTTTCACCACGGCAGAACAAGTTTAAAAATGATATTCCAGTTGAAAGTTTAGGATCAGGGTTATTGTCAAAATGTGCATCAGATACAACTTTGACATGCCCTTGAACCCAATTACATTCCTGCACATTAATAGTAACATAATATTTATCTTGTCCATCAACACTATCAACATCTAGTTTGGCAGATACATCATTGAAACATTCTAACTGCATCAGGTTTCTTTTAACTATCACGCTCTTGGTAATTACATCACCGATGGTTTTGGAATCAAAAAGACATTTTGTAGCTTTTTTAACGACATCATCTTTAGTTCTTTTTAGGCCAACAATTTCCACCCGATTTATCCTGATTGGTTTTGTCTCTATCAAGTTTGCAGTATCCAGGACCATGATTATTGATTTGTTTTTTAAAGCTCACAGATAAAATAGGAAGTAAAAAAGTAAATAATAACTGTAATTTGATTTAATTTCTCACCAGACGGTCTTTATCCAATGTGAATGTAGCCACAGATTTATCAAATGAACACGACGCTAAACGTTTGCCATCACAACTCCAACCAACTGAATGTACTTTCGACGTGTGCGCTTGAAATTCTTTGACGGACTTGTGAGTTTTGAAATAATCTTTTAACTCATTCACATTGACGTCAAAATGTTTCCAATAACTCATTATAACTTAGAAATATTCATCCTACGTGAAAAATAAAGTATAAGAAAATTGTTGTGTATTTTTTAATTTCTTACAATTTTGGTATATTACACATGTTGATAAAACTTCGCAAATGTGTTAGCCGCCGAATTACAGTTCTATAACTAACCACTGTCGTCTGATACTTTGGTTATGGTATAATCAGTGTTGCCAAGTATTAAAATTAAAAAAAATTTAGTTACCTGTTAAAAATCAACCAAATATCAACCTGAAAAAAATTTAAATGACTATAATATTCAACCAGATACCTATATTATATTTTTCAAACATTGATAATATAAGAACTAATAAGTGCACTATTAATTATTATTTATTATATTGTATTAGTGCTTTACTGCTTTTAGTTAAAAAAAACAACATTTAAGTTAAATATACATATATGAATAAATTTACATAAATGCTGGTAGATCATCAAGTAATTCAGTGATTTCTGATATTTTTTTATCTACATTACTTTACTACTATAAACATCCATTGTCTGATAGGTTTAACAATAACATCTGGAAATTTACAATTATGGCAACATTTTTTATTTCTTTTTAAGCCTGAAAGAATATGTAGAAGTGATATTAACATTGGCGATTTCACTCTATTCTTTGACTTGTTCTTGACAATGTTCATTTGGCTGAAGATTCGCTCGCATGCAGTGTTAGACCAGGGAAATGAAAGCATTGTCATAGCCAAATCAACAAGATCTTATAATGGATTATTACCACCCGCATCATTATCACTTTTATTCTATGTCATGAAAAATTGTCTAATTTTAAATTAATCGAAAATAACTTTAGTTACCCTTTTCTGGTTGATTGTAGCATTTGTTTTTCTTTTTTGTGCCATACGTTGTAATGAGTCTACAATGGTGAAGTTGATCACAAATTAAACACTTACCTGACTTATTGCTCTCTGTACGTTTAAAAAACTGCCAACCTTGCTTGGTGCCATGATTTAAAATGAAAGTTAAAGTGCTTAATCACATCTTGTATACAGTATTCACTTTATTATTACAAAATAATTGTTGGATTTTCATGTTGTATCTTATCGCAAAAGTCAAAGTGGAAGCATATTATGAGTCTATAATCTTAATTTATTACCAAGTGGGTTTTCATCTTAACCGACAATAGATAGATACTTAATATACTTATAGGAAAATATGCATTTAATATTTTTAATATAAAATTATAAGCCAACAACTGTACGTCATATCAGATATTTTATCTTCATTTTTTTATTTTCTAAAATACAACAGACGAATCAAATTTACAAATGTATACTGGGTAGTGAATATTTGAAACAAATGCACTTTACCACGCATCTCACGAATTTAGATTTTTTTTTAAGACGTGTTTTTCAACGCTGATTTCGAAAACCGTTTGAATTTTTGCGCGGAGACAATTATTTCGGAAGTTATAGCCCCTCAAAGTTTGCGACCTTATGTTTATACTCATGCGCGCAACACTACTGCTGCGCGTAATGCGTAAAACGGTTTTAGATTTTTTTTTTTTTTTCCCGATGACAATCTTAAATTATGATTATTTTAAAAATTAAATATTATATAATATAACTATTATAAATTAGGATATTTAAGAAAAGAAAGCACATTTTAATTGGTTTTCGTTATATATTTACATCAATATTGCTAAATAATATATTTTATAATTACCTATCTTATTACCAAATTGTATAGGTATTATAACTAATATGCATATAGCTATAGCATATTAAATTATTTCTATGATTATAGAATAAGCTATATTAAGTTATTTTGCAATTATTATCAGCTATATTGTAATCACACTTGTAAAAATAACAAGTATATTATAGTAAATTTTTAGAATCCTACCATTAAAGTAAAATAAGTGTATAGTAGCTCCCTTCGCCTACCAGCTCCGGTCGCCAAACTCGTAGTCCTACGGACCTCTCGTTGGATGGGGGCTAGGCCTCCAAACCCCCCGGGATTAAATAGCAAATTTGGGGGAGGGGAGAGCATACCTGCCCTGCGGGCAGACGGATGACCTAACAAGTAAACTTAACCCTGTTAGTTATAGTAACACAAGTATAATATATAAGTAGCTTCCGTCGTCTATCGGCTCCAGTCACCTAACTCATGGGACCACCTTCAGTCTACCGGCACCAGTAGCCAAACTCGAGTTGCTCTGCGGGGCAGTAAAGTAGTATGTCGTGCATGAGTATATAAACATAAAATCGCAAACTTTGAGGGGCTATAACTTCCAAAATAATTGTCTCCGCACAAAAATTCAAACAGTTTTGAAATCAGCGTTGAAAAACACGTCTTAAAAAAAAAATATTGAAATTTCGAGAGGTGCGTGGTAAAGTGCATTTTAGCCGAATATTTACTATTTTTTTATTTTATTTCAGTTGTACTTATCCTACAGAAGAATTCAAATTAAGGCTGTATCATATAAAAACATTTTTTATTTTTTTATAACTAAAACTTAATACTGTTTTCAATACAAAGTAAAGTGCAAAAATATGTACCGGTTTTACAATTTAAAAGTTCAAATAATTTTTTTAAATGGAAAATGTTCGTTTATTTATATTAGAATTTATAACGAAAAATTTAATTTTCTGATTTAGAATACAGAAATCCACAATGTGACACCCAAATATTCGAATTTTCAAATACAAAAATTTGAAATTTGGATTTTAAAATCCGAAATCCGGATTTTCGGAGAAACCAGATTTATTTCACACCACTACTATTGTCATCCATTAATATCTTGCATTATTTATGCACTAAATTATTAATGGGATGAATACAATTAAAAAATTTACACTTAAAGAACTATTTTTAAAAGTTAAGATATTATGTCATTAGTGTAACAATTAAATAGTTATATACAAAATTATTTCTTATTATAAATGAGCAATAACATCAATAAATATATCAAAACTATTACATCAAAGAGTTTTGGGTACATTTTGTTTGGTTGAAAATAAGTAAGGAGTTAAATGATTGTTTCCCAATGGACATACGAATAGCTGTAGTTGATTTCAATAAAGCGTTTGATGTAAAACTTTCTGGTAACTTTGTTAAATATTGTGCACACGTAATAGAATCCATTTGCATCAATTGTGACTCATTACTGTATAAAATACCTATATATATTTATAATAATTAACAATATAAATACATGTATCTTTTATTTTCTAAAGTAAGTTTTTTTTTCAGTTTTCTCCAAATAAATTGATCTTAAATATTATATATGAAGCAATTTATAAAATAATATAACTTTATTTATCATTAAATTAACATACCTAATGCAGCTCGAAATAAAAATTGATCTTTATCTCTTAAAAAATTATCCCAAATAATAGATGCCAATTCTAAGTTCATTGATTTTGTAAAAACTGAATATATCCAATCAACCAAGTACATTTCAGAAGTTAGACCGATGAGATTAAAATGTGTATTGAGTCTATTCAAATTATGTTTAAGTAGATCATTATATGTAGAAAAATAAGAAGTCATCTATAACAGTAATAATCACATAATGAATAAATTTTAAATAGGTATGGTTTGTATTAACATGATACTAACCAAACGTTGGTTTACGGTATAAAATGCATTCAAGCATGGAGATTCCATTAAATTAACAAGACAAACAAATGCCTCAAGTTCTTCCATATTTAAAAGTAAAATCGCAGCAATAAAACACATGCCCTGAATGTAACCAATATCAGGCCGGAGACAAACATAGGCACTAAGAATACGTTTTAATACGTTAAAGTATGGTCCACCCTAAAAAAAAAAAAAAATAGTTAAATAACAAAAGCCAAAACATTTATTAGAAAATTACTATAGTATTTGTATGATGGATATTTGTTGAACCTAAACCTAAAACAGTATTCTAAGTAGTAGTAACACTTAAAAATACTAAATTATGAATCAAAAATGGATAAAAATGTGTTAGATTTACTAGAAGTCTTGCAAACACTGGTGATAGTACTTCTGCATTTAAAACCATTGCTGGTAGTTGAAGCTTTGAATTACTTAAATCAAAATAATAAAATACCAACTAACAATAAAACTTAAATTATATATTATTTTAATAAACAAATGTTCTGATTAAACAATAATTATTTATAAATTATAAAACCAGAACATAATCTTCAACATTAAACAAAATTATGCATTTGACTTAAATTATATCAATCATATGAGTCTGGAATAAAATTATAATATTATAATCAAAGACCTGTAAACATATATAGTTCAAACATTGGTATTTGATGGGAATTCTAATTCTAATTGGCCAAGTTCAGAAAAATTTGTCAAAAATAGCATTGCTGAGTTTACTATTTCCATAGCTGTACTCTTATGATAAATTATAATTAACTACCAAAACACAATGTATGAATATGTCATGGCTTTACTCTATTGTTGATGTTCAATACAATTGTTAACTTCTCCCGGGGAAATAACGTCAAAAATCTAGCCGCCGAAACAAAATCGAACTCGGGTCTCTCGCTTGCCGGGCGATTGCTCTACCACTAAGCTACTCGACCCACAAACACCCATGACGCTATATCTCCAAGTTAACGGATGTTTACACAATCTTAGCTAAATTAGTATGCATTGTACTTTTAAAGAGTTTCTATGATTGCACATCTAAATATTTATAATTTCAAAACAGTAATATACTATGGCTTATCTGGGAATTGTATGCATATTTTATGAAATTATTAAACGACTAAATAAATAATTATTTACTTGTTGAAAAATCCCCAAGTGAGGAAATGTACGCGTAATATCTAAATGTATGTATTCCAGGCAATCCATAGCAGCTTCTGAGTCTTTCAATTTATTAAATGAATTTGAAACACAACTTTTATATAATTCTTCATTGATAAGCAAATCATTGCCGATGGCTAAACACCAAACTTTACCACGTACACTTGAAGGCAAACCATTCCACCAAAGATCACGACATCTTTTTGTATGACACCTAATAAAAATAAATACACAATAAAGGATTAAGGGAGATGTATTAGATTTAAATATATACTACATTTTATGCCAATGTGGAATTATTTCTTGAGTCCATATTTTTGTTACATTTGCTAATCGTTCTTCATTTTGTAATTTTTGTTTTAAATGTTCTTTATGTTTTTTTGCTCTTTCAGATTCTGCAAAATTTAAATATTTAGTATTATTTTTAAATAAAAACTGCAACAACAATATGTTTAAAATTACCATTTTTCTTTGCATTTCGTAAAATTTCCTCATACAATTTCTCATGTTCTAATTGTTCTTTAGGTAGTTTGGCTGGGATTTGAGTTGGTCTACAATTTAAAATTAGAGCCGTACTACCGGCTATTTTGTCTTCATTATCAATTGTTCTGGTACTTATACGATCAAAAGATTTAACTCCAATATAGTTATTCTAAAACAAAATAAATAAAAATTACCTTAATATATAATTTATGATCAATGTTTTATTTTACTTTTTGAATAGATTTTCCAATTGTCAATAAACAGCATTCAGATGTTTTCCTAAAACCAAATAGTACAGACAAAAATAATATGAATTTATTTTATTGGTTTGAAATACAATTATAACTGTTGATAATTGTATTAATATACAATTAATATGTTAGGATAAATAACTATAGGTAGTTTACCCAATATTCAGACAAGTGGAATCAATTGATGTATCAATGTCAATAAGACATTCATTAGATTTTGTTATACTGCCACTGCATGATGAAAATAAAGATATTTCTGATTCCAATTCGTCTGGACCCGAGCCAAATATGGACGAACATGCTGTCCTAGAGCAACTACTGTCATCTGAATCAATTGTATCGCTGAGGTCTTCTGCAATAGTTTCTCGGTCAATGATTGACAAATCATCAAAGTAATAGGACAAACATCCATTGTCGAATGGACTAGTCGATCCGGAATCGTTCATCAATGATGAATAATAATCGTTTATATGATAGTAATACAATCAATGAACCAGTGGACATGCTGTTTTCTTCAATCTCTGCATGTTAAAATCGATATTTGATAGAAATTTGTACCAGATTAGTTTCTAAAACAGTTGTCATCCACGAACCACAAACGTTGAAAAATCAAGTACAATTCGTATTACTTAACACTAATACACTATACGTCTATTCACTATCAACATTTGACAATTCGACTATTGTTTATTTGTATTTTGTTTCATGTTTCATCACTTGTTGATGCTCAAAAGCTCTAAAATATCTCTTGTTATCACATATCACTGCATATTTTGTCATAATTATTAATTATTGTGATTTGACTGATTTCCTTTCTAAAATTTGATAATGATTCCATGTTCGGTGACATGAACAAAGAGCCAAAGAATAAAATAAATAATGTAGAGAACATGGACATATGAACAAGTAAATGCCCGAAATGGACTGTGCTTAGTGTGCTTAGAGAGAGAAAACGTCAGCCAATATTGAGCAAAAGAGATAGATCTATGAGTTGGGAAAAACAGTGTCACCGTTATAACGAAACTGAATTATGTGAAATTTTAAATATATAAGCAGTTTGTCATTAAGATACCTGTTGATTAATCATTTAGAATTTATACTTCCATTTTCGTTAATTTATGTTTAAACATTATAGATTTGATTTTTACGTTTTTTTTTTTTATAATTGAATATAATTTAAAATGGTCAATGTCTGTTGCATTAAAGGTTGTTCCACAAAAACCGCCAAGTCATTATGCTTCACAAGTCAGGTTTTTTCATGCATCTTTAATTCATTTTTGTACAATAAACTATTTTATTTTATTTAGAATTCCAACTGGTGAACTTGGTGTTAAATGGGTAGAATTTATTAATTTATGTATTTTATATATTTTTATATTTATTTATTATTTACCCATGGTTCAATTTTTCAAAATCAGCAGTGGTGTGTGATACTAAATTTACTAAAAAATACTATACTATTTCATTTACTTATTTACAAAATTTCCTATTAAAGGAAAAAAAACTTAATTGCAATGCTGTGCTCAGTATTTTTAATAACTCAACTAATAAAAACATAATACATTTTATGAAGTAAAAAAGCAAACAAAATATTTAAATAACATTTTTTTTTTATTCTATAAACTATAACAGGCATTCAGTTGTCATGCAATCAGTCTACTGCTTCTGTACGAATATTACCAATAGAAGTAGTACCATGCGTTGATAGTAACTTGTGTAGGAGTGTACTAATTTACTAATATAATGTCTATATATTATTTAATATAAGCTCAAATTATTATTAGCTTCGCATTGCATAAATATTTTTATTTATTTTAAAACATATAGTTTAAAGATCAAACATTTTTTTTTTTTTTTTTTAATTATCCCGCGGCAAGTGGCAACTAAGGCCATTGGGGAGGGGGTAGTACTGTAGGTTTTTATGAAACTTTAGGTTGGTTTTACACGTGGGTGAGAGTTTTGGCAGAATTTCTATTGGGGCACCCGTAGGTTTCTGCCATGCCCCGGAGTGGGGGATGGCGGCACTTGTTCTCCGGACACCGTGACTTGCCCGGAGAAAAATGCCGCCCGATGGTCGAGGATCGAACCCGGTCCGGCTGAGCCACAGCCGACGCGGTAGACCACTCGACCACCTCGTCAGTGTTAGGACTTATCTAGATAAATTATCCAGATAATAATTATTTTATCTTTTATCTTATCTAGATAAATAAATATAAGTTATCTAAGTATTTATTTTAGATAAATATTTGACTTATCTAGATAAATTTAAAAGATAAATTTTTTACTGAAAATTAGATAGATCTGTACCAAAAATATTATTAACTATGTGAATTTTGTTTTTGGTCCACTCGACAACTTCTTCAGCAGGGTGACTTCCCAAATTTTTATTTATACTTTGTTACTCCCTAGAGTCCCTTGGATCTTATTGGTTCCTTATATAATTATATGTGTTGAAGTTAATGTTTGGTGATACACATCATGATATAATAAGTTAAGTCGAAAATAAACATATTATATAGGCATGTACTTACATGACATTATATATGTTTTTTTAAATTAGTTGTTTTAATTTTAATTTCTATAATTATCTGTTATTTATCTGGATAAAATATTTTTATCTTTTATCTTTTTGTTAGATGAATTAAATTTGTTTATCTTTTATCTGTATCTTAGATAAAATTTAGTGTTGTTATCTTTATCTTTATCCAGATGATTTTTTTGTTATCTGTTCCTAACACTGCACCTCGTCCACCCTCAAACATTTTAAAAATATATGTTATACGAGCAAAGTGATATTTAGTGGTTACTGGAGCCTACAGCTCCTACTAGTTACCTGTTATAGCACTAGTGTTTGATTTGGGCTCCACAGAGTAAACAATAATTGTTGATCGAAAAACTGCCCACGGTGACCGTTTTGATCGTAGCGCCCGAAATTGTGAGAAATATGCCATTCAAGATACGTCGGATCTGATGCCCCCTGATAATGACTGGGTAGGCAATTTAACATCCACGCGTCTGATCACGAGTCTGTGGTGTGCGCTGGCTGTATCGACGTCTTCGGCGATGACGTCGGACACACAGAAATAGACGCATATGTCACAAAGGAACGGAAACAGATTTTACAAAGGGAATATTGGAAATTCAGGCTAGTTATTTATGGAGGGGTCCTCGAGGTAAGGTCTGGTATGGTGCAATGGTCGTCGAGGCTTACAGAAATCGGGCCATTCGTATAAAATATACAAAATACCTACTTAAAGTTACTTGAAATTACAGTAGGTGACGGTCCAATCCAGTGAGCAACGCAACTATTGACGACCTGGGCGGCCACATACCCATAGACACAAGTACACAACACACACTGGGTTGCTGGCGGACTTGTTACGCTGAGTTGTCTGGTACCAGTGCCGATCTCGGGCGATAGTTAGATTCCACGGTAGTCAACAACCGCCAACCGACGTTTGCAACAAGGTGATAGTGGTGAAAATTGAAACCAATACGCGCTACTTACTTGTCCGCTGAGGTAGATAGCAATAAGGTTTCAATCGAAGTGGTATAACAAATGAACACAAACGCAATGGATGTCAATAATATGTGTGTATATTGTACCATTTGTACCTCAATGGCAGCGTACATCGATCGGGTAAACGGAAAACACATCCACGGAAAAAAAGTCTCCAAATTAATATTTTATTTAAATTCAGTCTTTTATCATATAGGACATATAGGTATATATAGGTATATACATAGCCCATAGGTAATACATGATACATATTTTTTTGAAAATAATTCCAGGATTAAAAATTATCGTAATAGATATAAATATTTACATATATACATAATTAGGTAAATTTTAAATTTATTGAAAATTATATAATAATATAATATCTTAAACATATAATAATATTATTTAAAAAATATAAAAATGTAACTATTCAGATATGAAAGATCTCATTCTTATATTTGACCTATTTGCTTCAAAAAATTAGGAATATCTGCAGATTTGTCTTCATCAAAACGTTGACATAACATGTTCAATCGAACTTTTCCGATTAATTTCTCCTAATTCAGCCAATGCCATTCTTGCCTTGTGATATTATACTACCTATTATATTATTTTCAGATCTTTTATTTATTTGAATAATTAAATTTTTATATTTTTTAAATAATATTATTATATGTTTAAGATATTATATTATTATATTATTTTCAATAAATTTAAAATGATCCTAATTATGTATATAAATACTTATCTACGATAAAATATTAATTTGGAGACTTCTTTTTCCGTGGGACTTTTTTTCCTTGGAACTGTCTTACCGGGGACTTTTTTTCCTAATATCCATCAATCGTCGATGATGAATGAATCACCGAATTAGGTTTGCCGTAATGGCGAAAACAGTTAATTTATAATACACAATTATATTCTGCCGTAATGGCGTGAATTGATAATATACAATGAAAAGGTATTAGAAGAATATTGTTATAATAATGAACGACAATGTGTCAATGTATAAGCACTTGAATACGATTACGATTACGAACCGTTTTTTGGTTATGTTGACACCATACCACCTAACCTAACCAGCGTTACAAAAAAAGTTGATATAAATTATGGCGAATATGAGCAGGAAGAAAAAGTGAAGAGTGGCCTATTGTACGCACCAGACGCAATCGCCAATTAAGATATTGTGGTGACGGAAATGCTGACATCAGTGGCATGACCAACTATAGGTACTTTCTACAAAGGAAACATCTTACAAATTGATTATCTATTTTAATAGTAAAATCTTCTCAGTACAACACAAGTCAGATAACGATTTGTGGTTTTATGTGTTTTAAATCTAAAAGTGAATTATGACTTACTTATTATTTTTAAATTTTCACCGGTTTGCAGCAGCTGCTTATTATCAAAATTGTATTTTCATTGTCATCCTCTGAAACCGTATCACTCCGTTATCACGTGTGGGTTAATAATTTAGTGGTCGGTTTATCACTTTATTTAATGTATAATTTTGTACTATCTATATTCTATTACATTTACTTAGTACTCAGTACTCACTTCTTTCTCTTAGCGACGTTTTAAAACAATCGTATGCACATTTTTGCTTAAAAAGCGTTTTAAATTTAATAATAAAACACAAATTTACATAAACTACACAATGTTGATCAAAGTCAAGACTCTAACAGGAAAAGAGGCAAGTATAGTACACTTAATTTATACCCATTAATGTAATGTTGTTTGTAAATTGTTATGTTATGTTTTTAATTTGTCGTTGTAGATTGAAATCGATATAGAACCCACAGATAGAGTGGAAAGAATTAAAGAAAGAGTTGAAGAAAAAGAGGGCATCCCACCTCAGCAACAGAGATTGATTTTTTCTGGGAAACAAATGTTAGACCAATTTTCACATAATCTATTTTTATCGTAACTAATGTTTTTGCCTGCTTTTAGGAATGATGAAAAGACTGCTCAAGATTACAAAGTTCAAGGAGGATCTGTTTTACATTTGGTTTTAGCATTACGAGGAGGTATTTTCCTATCTGTTTGATAATGTGTAATAACAATTATTACTCTGATTTCAAACTTTTTTTTTCAACTTATATTTATTTCCATTTATATGTAACTAAATGCAACAATAATAAATAAATGAAATATTTACTATAACTTACTAGTAAACATTTGAGTATTAATTATGATTTAGATAGTCTGATGTCAAAGTCGGAGGCCGCGTTCGAAAATAAAAAAATTTTCTCATAATTATGGTGTTTTCAACAATATGTTTGTTAAAACTAGACAATGTGGACAAACCCCTTATTGATACAGAGTTAATAACTTCATACCTTTGCGTATTTTTACGAAGTATTAATTGAAATGTGTGCTTATTTTGTTTCTTTGAAGCAAACACATTAAAATTTAATGTTTTTGTTTTACTATATCTAAAATGTATGTATATAATTAAAAATGAGAAAGTCATTAATTTATCAAGATTTTTAAGCATTTAAATATTTTCTCATTCATTTATATAATTTTGCCCCATCAGTACTACATTATTGCATTACCTTGGTTTTCTCATAGATAATATAATAATAATGCCTATATTTTTTTCTTAATTTTTGTGATTGTTTATATCATTTTTAATTGTTTGATACCTAATTAAATGTAAATGTTGGTTATCTCTAACACTCGATTATTTCACTGATTTTATCACATACAGTTTTAAGTTTAATTTATGATCAAATGAACAACAAGGCATTATAGATGTGGTTTAACATTTAATATTCTAATGTACCAGATATTATAATTTATAGCTACCTATTGGTGATTATATCAAAAATTAATCCATTGTATTATGATTATAAACAGCTGTAGCTTTAATGTAATCATTTTTATGGTTGCATCTTGTGATGTGCAGACAGTGGTGTTTACAAGATTTTAGTCTGTGGGTCTGCCTCACTTAAAAGAGGCCACTGTGTAGAACCTTTGACCAACTATATATTACAAAGTCGCTCGCAATTTACCTATTAATAATTTATATCACATTTTGATACCAACATTCAACATAACTGTTTACATGACTAATTGTTAAGTAAATATTAAGTTTTACAAACCTTAAGGTATCAATTAATTATTATTTTTATTTGATTTAGGTACATTATTTAAGTCAATAAGTTTAAATAAGATTTTGTACTCACTATTTATATTTCATTACCAAGTCTTCATATTTGTATATCAGTGGCTTCATTTGGGGTAGGTGGGCATTGCCCATGTCTGATTTTAAAAGTAGCCTAATGGGTTGGTGCCTGGTTGATCCCGGTTGATATGCCTGCACTATTATATTATATAAGCAAAAAACATGCCTATTTTTAAAATATTTTAGGGAATATTGTATTGTGTACCTACTGTCTAAGAAATTATTGTCACAATGATAATTGCAAATTACTAATTAATTATTGAAATATATTTATATTAAAATGCATTATTTACCTTACCCATTTATGCTAATCAAAACTTTTGCACACTCTATTAAAAACTGAAATGACGCCACTGCTGTATATTCATCATAATATACTTATAAGTGTATAACCATATTTTTATTGATACATTCTTAAGTCTGTGTACATTTTATATATTATTATTACCTAGGTATTTGATATTTATTGATTATTGTGCATATTTTTTTTTTTCAAATAAAAAAAATATTATGTGATTTGGCATTTTGAGGGGCCACATTTTACTGAGGAAAAAACTGTAGGTCAACTGTTTTCCCAAACCCCTGCCTAACTGACCTCTATGCCCATATAAAATATAATAATACAATATTTATCAATCCTTTTTGTTGATTGCGCCTAATGAAAAATTGAAATAGTTTCTGTAAAAAGTGATTTATTTTGTTTATAGTTCAATAATGTTAACCATATAGGTATGTCTAATAACGTTTTTGAGTAATTTTACAACTACCTACATTAAATTGGCTGATTTTATTATTGTATAAATAGTTTATTCTTATTAATTTAATTTGAGTAATTTGTTTAATTATATACAACATAATTAATATAAATATATTTATATAGGCTAGATGACAAATAGTAGAGGTAGTATGTACCTATTTTTCAACACATTATGACGGCACTAATGTATAATGATATAAGTATTGATATAGTATTGATAAGCACTGTGATGTGTAAACATTTAAAAAAAGTATAATATTTTTATATATGTATAGGACATAGAATTGAGAAAATTGGTTGAAAACCTCAAAGTCTTGTTTAAGCTGTTCTAATAGTGAGAAATCTAAGTTAAACTCGGTGTAAATGTTCTAATTCTAACTTATTTAAATTTTAACTAATGAGTTATTAATGAAAAATATAACTAAATAAAAAAAATGTATTTATATTGGTAATCTATTTTCAGTTAAAAATAAATTCTTATTATAGGTACATTGTATACATACATACGATTATTATTTATTACTCAAAGTTATACATTTTATTGTATATCTACCTAATAATTAGTATACAATATAAAATTAAACATTCAATAAAATTTATTATAGTAAATTGTTTACATATTAAAAAAACAAACAAAATTACGTATTTATGTGCATGATAAATCTTTGGTAATAATTATTTAATATGTCAATACCTACATACATTTGATTTATATATTAATAAACTATTATTTATTTATTTAAACAGTATAGACTACTAGACTAGTGTAAGAAACATCTTAAGCAGTGTATATTAATATTAAAATGTTGAATAGGACAATAATTAATCTTAAATTATGTAGGTACTGACTAAATTCTATGAAATTCATATAGTAATACAAATACTACTAACAATATTATAAAATATTATACATAAAACAAACTACTTAATTGTTAACTTATTAAATATTTATTTATTGTGCTTAAATAATAATTTGCAAAAATATGGTTAAATGTTAAAATATTTGTTGCTGTGATTGAAGTTATGATTATTATTTGTGATCAAAGGTGTTAATTCAGTATAACAATGCTTGATTACTGGAAATTGTCTTCTTGGAGGTTTTTTATTGTTATCTGGTATTGTACAGTCTGCTGTTATTAACTTTTTGCTTTTATATCGCCGATTTTGAAACCAAATTTTTACTTGAGTTGGAGTCAACCTCAGTCTTAATGCCATTGCTTCTCGCTCTGTAGCCGATAAATACCGCTGTTGATTGAACCGATGTTCTAATTCTGATATAACATCCTAAAGAAATAATCAAATAAAACTATTGTTAATTAACTATAGAACATAAGTGTAATTAGAGTGTTCAAGTTATACATGGAAGATGTAAGAACGTTTGCCGTAGTTAAAATCTTTAATCTTTATAAAAAAATTATAGACTTTTTATAAAGATGTAAATTATGATTAACAGTTGTAAAAATGTTATGGTTTTAAAATTTAAATCACCTATTATTTACTTTTTCTTTAGAATATAAACAGTATAAAATTAAAATTATTATAAAAATTATTAGCCTAATATTTTAGAAAAAATGCCCCCAAAAAATTAAATCCATTAAAAATTGATGGCGTTTCAACAGTATCCATCTAGAATCTAGACGTTTTAGTAATAATCTAAAGTTAATGATATTAAAACTGTCAAGGTAATAATAAAATAAAATACTATTCTCTTTATATTACGCAAATTTATAGAAAAGTATAAAATATATGTTATCCAGTACCTATTAATATTTCTAAAATAATGTGTCATCAATTTGACTATTTAGTAAACATACCCAATATATAGATACTAATAATGTTGTTGACCTGTATAATGTATACTTATAAAGGTTACAGTAACCTATTTGTCAGTTGTATATGTAATATACAGGCATATTTATAATATAAAAATATGTATGCAACTACCTGTGAAAATAGTACTCTAGGTTTCCGTTTTGCTCTTTGTCTTTGACTCGTTAATGATTTACTCATTGATTTTTTTTGGTCACATCTGTTTATTATTGGTTTTTTATTTAAAGTTGATTCTATTACAAAAATAAAAATAACATTAGATTAATAACATTTTAATTTATTGATTTATTACCTATGTAAGTATTATAGTTACATTTTAGTAAACTAAATCAACATTCCAAAGAAAAGTGGGTACCTGTCCTCATAAAGGCTAAGATAAACAATATTTTAAATAGTTTATCTTATATCACATATTTCATTAATGATTTGCTACTTTAGACTTATCATCGACGCTTCAGAAAATAATCCCAAATATACCATTTCTCTAAAAGTATTTTGTGTATGTTTTTATTAGTTATTTTTAAGTTTAAAATAAAACATACAAGGTGCCTTCTTTAAATTCCTAAGTAACTTTTAAACTCATTTAGTATAATTAACAATTATAAACACAAAAACATTTAGCAAACTCAATATGGCTACCCCAAAATAGCAAAAAAATTAAATCATATTACCATATTATATTATTATGATCTCAGTTTTGATATGAATACAGTATTAACTATTAATTTTAATTACTTAATTTAAAATGTTTGTTTATATCTACCAAATACCTATCCAACCAACTTCAATTATTGTTAAAATAGTACCTAAACCTTAAGGCTTAAGATGTATCTAATGAATAGGAATTATTATTTAGTGATTCACCAGGTATGCTCACCTCATCTTTTATTCTTTAATAATGCGTTTTTTGAAATTCTGATTTTTATCATGCTGAAAGTTTAAAGTTTATAGTGAAAGACAATAGTATTAAATTTTATGATTTTTATGCCATTTAGTGAGTGTCATACTGTCATTATTTAATAGTACAAACTGTTTTTATCAAACAAAATACACACTTTTTTACAGTAAACAATTAATCAAATAATTTTTGTTAAGATGAAGCAACCAAATCAAAATTCCAACTGCTGTCAAACAAGTTTTTTATAAGTTATTTAACTTTATGTCTTTACTAACTAGTAACTACTAAAGATAATAGCCCATCATAAGTAGGATGGGCAGACATGCTGACGTGCCGTATTATACGGGAAAGTATTATATTTCAAAAGTCCTGACATAAGCTTCAGACCACCTTCAAGGACGCTGAATTGTCCGTTTTTTAAACTTTTTAAAAAAAATATTTCTATTTTCATGTATAGCAAGATATGTACAAAAAAAAAAAGAACTCCAAGTTAAAAATATAATCTTTTTCTATCTTTTTTAAATATCAATAAATATTCGTATATTGCAATGCATTTGTAGGATAAAATTGTTTTTGCTAGATATATTTTTATAATAACCGATTAGTATGTATGAAGTAATTTTTGCTCGTCTTCATAGGTAATGGATAGTAATAATTAACAGCCTGCATGATAATTAATAGAGACGAAAACTACCAAGATGTCGTGAAAGACCGACGATAAGACATAATATAGTACAAAAGTGTACCTACAACTGTACCTACTACCTTCATATATTATTTGTACGAACATAGAATATGGTACGAAGATTGAAGGTATAATAATATGAATCATATTATATGATTTCACTGGTAAATGGTAATGTCAATCTCTATGAAATATTTATAATCCTATTTATGTTTTCGATTTTAAACGGAGCGATTATTGATGTATTGATTTTACTACTTTTTATTTATTTATTATTGTTTTTTTTTGTCCATGTACATGATAAATTGTCAAAATAAAGCTTCGATTTTCAACTTCAGTAGCTTTTCCGGCAGGAAAGTGAATCTAGTACTAGTTGGGAGGTCAACATTTTAAACTCCCAGTTGTTTCCAAAAGCGCCCGGAAAAACAAAACAAACCAATTTTTACGCAAGATCAGTTTTTGAGAAAATCTATTTTAGATATTGGTATAACTCTAAAGCAAATCAATTGTTTAAATTGGCATTTTCTATACTTGATAACATTTTCAAAATATTTCAAATTATTCCAAGTTGTAAATAGACATTTGATATTTTCAATTTTATTCTTTTTTTTTCTATCAAGTCAATTTTATTCATTTGGTAAAAAGCTTTAAAATTGAATACAAGGTTCACCATAAATTAATATAATAACAGTTGGAAAATATTAAAAATATATAGGTATATTTTTTTTTTATATAACTGTTTATATATTTCAAATTTTGAAAAAATTTAATTAATTGAAAATTTACAAATTCTTTAGTTGTTAAAAATGTATAAATCATTTAACTTTTATAGGTAATGATTGAAAATTTAAAAAAAAAGGTTCCACATCAGTTGTTAATTCTGAGACAAAAAAGATCTAAAAACTATACAAACACTAATTTTTTAATATTTATTTTATGTTACATAACTTTTACAGATTGTATAATTCAAATAAAATACAAAAAAATGTTATTTAAGTTCAAATTTGGATGAAATTACATATTAAATAACCAAGAATTGAAGAAGAACCTAACGATTTTAGTTATTTTTTTTGTAATTTAAAAATATTATTCGTGGGTACTTGAAATTTTGAATTAATTTTATAGGTACCTACATTTGTTTTTTAAATAATAACAATAAAATTAATATAGTATAAAAAATCGTATACAATGATGATATTATATCGTTGAATTCAAATTTAATACCGCATCCATTAAAGTAACCCACTTGTAACCTACTGTACAGTGTACAGCAGAGTGACATCTACTTACCCGCTTTTTTATATTTAATTTATATTATCATACACTCCAATACATACCACTATATTTATTCTGTATATTTGCAAATAACTTGTAATAAATATAAATGTATATATATGGTAGTTATACGGAAAGATACACCAAACATGCACAATTTCCCATTAATAATGTGGGCATATTTATTCAAAAACTTTCTAATTATTGGAATTGAAAAATATATTATGGACTATCATAATATTATTTTCAATTATTATTCAGATTTACAAAATTTACAAAATCAGCTTAATAGTTGAAAATAAAAAGGTTAGTTCTCATTAGAAAACAAAGTACTTGGTATCCATCACAGCTACAGAACACTCTTTAGATGGTGTATCTATATAACCAATCTAAGCGTTTTCCAAGTTTGAGAAACAGCCTTACATGCAGCATATACCTAATCATTTTTAGCCGATTTTATGCTTAATTGACTATTTATTATTTGAGAAGTTCTAAGCTCCCACTATAGTTGCGCTTATGGTGTAAGCGTACATGGACGCGCATATATACTTACTGAAGAATTGGTCAGCGGTGGTGGCCGCGGTGATGCAGGCGGTTTGATCGGTAGCTCCGCGACCGGGTTGAAACTGAAATAAACCGTGTTCCGCTGACCGGAAGTCGTCGACGTCACAGAAACCTACCTGCAGTTCCGGGACCAACAGTGTAGGTGGTGGTGGCGGCGGCAGCGGCTGGTGTAGCGTTAGTGGCGTCAGTTGTAGCGGTCCGCTGACGTCCGCCGGCGTCCAGTACGGTTGCGACACGTCGACCAACCCGCCGGCGCCGGACGACGAATTGTATTCCTGTGGCGACGATGACCAGTTGTGATCGCTGTACGCGTCGTACGGACCACCGTATCCGCCGCAATATCCGGCGGCGGTGGCGGTTGTCGAATCGTAGTAATAAGGTTCCGCGAAATACTCGCCGCTGTCCTTGGCCGAGTGGTGCACGTGATGGTGATGATGTGGGTACGCGGCGGCGGCGGCCGGTTCGCACTCGGAGGCATTGCTGCCACAGTGCAGGTAGTCGGCGGCAGCGGATACCGTGGCGACGGCTGCGGCGCACTGATGCTGCGGCTGCAGGTATTCGTCGGCGGCGAACTGGTCCATGGTGGCGGTGCAACCGATAAGTGCAGCGTTCGTCGTGTGCATAGTTCTGCTTGCAGTCCGTCCCCGCGGCGACGTGTCTCTTCGATCACTGTTGCCGGTTGTGGCGCGCCGCCCGTCGTCTCCGCGTGCTGACGATGATGTACCGCAGCCTCCGCCCCTGTAACGCAGCTCTGCCGGGGTGCACCCGCGGGGGTCCCCGCCCAAGCCTGCCGAATCTCGACCAATCCTAGGGCCGCGTGGTGGACCCGGCGCGCCGAGCACATGGCCCGTCTATATAATATATAATATAGTAACTCGCGCTGCGATCGTCTCGAAAATAATATCTGTACAACACGCTTTATTATTATTATTATTATAATTATCATCATCATCATCATCATTGTAATATATATTATATGCATAAATCGTCTATGCATGCAGTATTGTTGTCGTCGAACTCACCTAGACTCGCTAGTATAGGTCCTAACGAAGACGATCCTTGACGATATTTTAATATTATTCATATTATTACGAAATTATTGTGGTATTTTATTATTGCACGTGATGTCAATAAAACGTTGACCGTACTGATGTGATATTATGATGAGTGGGGGGGTAGGGAATGTGCGGTGATGATAACAAAAGTTGCGAATGTGTCACTACACAATATTTAATATAATACTAGTAATACTACCTATACGTGTGAGTTACTATAATTAGGGCTATAATAGGATTTACTCGTATATGCAATAAACAATAATTAACTATGCATTTGTGTTATTCATAATATGTAAAAATATGCTAAAATATATTACTTACACATAAAAACATTTTCTATACATTTTTTCCAAAAAAACCTATAGCTTCAAATAATCATGTTAAAATGATGCGTTTACACATGAGCTGATTAATCGACATTACCTACTATTAAAAAATATTAAGAAGTTCTAAAAAAACAGACCAATAATGTATACAAATTCTTGTCCTAGTTATATCTATTATTAAGTTACAAGAAAAACACTCGTGAAAAATTGTTTCAAGAAAATAGTTATTATGATTGGATATAATTTTAGTCTTGTATTTAATATTTCGTTAAAAAATGTATTTAATGATTGCATAAATAGATATAAACAATACTGTTAAGTATACTTAAATCTTTTTTGTTAGGTATAAATTTGTTTTCAAAAAACGGTCTTGATCCGAACAAAGATATCAAATTTGTGTATATGAAGAGGAGTTATATTAAATTCAAATATTATGTTAGTAACTGTTTGTAATTTATAATTATTTATTTATTGAAAAACGTTACAAATTCAATACACATTTAAATTAACAATCTTAACCAAAATTACATCATTATAATATTAAAAACAGTAACGCATAACATATATAGATAAATAGACTACTTAAAAGTGACTGCAGGTCCTCAAATAGAAATATTTAATGTTTTCGTTCTGCTGGCATAATTACTACTATTTGTTAAACAAATTTTATATTTAGTAAAATATTAAATTATAAAATATAATTATTTAATTTAACAATATATTATTTATAAATTATAAATTATTCAAAACGAATATTATCAAAATATATTTTCAATTTTTAATTTTCAGTTCATTTTATGATCGGCTCTTAAATCAAACATTTTCATCATCATCAATCTACCTGTAATGTAATAAATTACGATTATAATAAGTATCGATTGTTTCTTTGTTAAAATAAATTATGTTTACTTGTTTACTATGTTATTAATGCATAAATACACAAATCGTACCTGCTGCAACTGAGTGAAATTCTACACGAACTGAATATTGATGAATGAAGCCATAACAAGTTGACATAATTCACATCCTATTTGATTTTTTTAGGTATATCAGTTTAGCATTTCATACATCTTGAGGGATTGCCAAAATTCATGGAATATTTTTGTTAATAAGTTTTGGATCAAGGGATCAGAGTAGAGTCATAGAAATTGTAGAACAGAGCAAATCCATGTCACGGTTGCCCAAGCCCCAAGGTGGCACGTGGAAAGATTTTGAGTTCACGCAAAAAATAAAAATATTTTTATTACATTGTATATATATTGGCTATATAATATATAGTATTTTTCATGGCAAAATTAATAAAAAAAATGTTATTTTTTGCCACATAGCGTTTAAATAATTTGCCACTCTTGTTGTAGAACCTATTATATGAACATTTTTTGCCTCTTTCAAAAATGTGCTGTGTGAATTTTTTATTTTTCATAGGTTAATATTATTTTGGACTCTGAGAGCAGTGATAAATGTATTGATTTTACAATGTTGTGTGTGTGTGTGTGTACATGCACGATAATTTGTCAAAATAATCCTTCGATTTTCAACTTCAGTAGCTTTTCCGGTTGTAAAGTAAATATAGTTGGTGCATTTGGGAGGTTAAAATTTGAATTTCTTAGTAGTTTTCAAAAGCACCGGCAAAAACAGAAAAAAAAATGAAAAACGGGAATTTTTATGTAAAATCAATTTTTGTGAAAATTGAATTTTGATATTGGTGTAACTTTAAAACAACTTACAACTTACCATAGACACATAAAATGTTCACTGAATGTTAACACTGGCATTTTCTATACTTGATAAAATTTTCAACATATTTCAAATCTTTTCAAGTTATTTAAAGACATTTTCTATTTTTTTTTAAATTTTATATATAAGTGACAGTAAAATTGTATTCGTTTGGTAAAAAAATTTCAAAATTTTGTAATTTAAAAATATTATTCTTGGGTATTTAAATTTCTAGAGTACCTATACTTTATATTCTAATATTAATAGTTAATGTCGTTAATGACTTATATTAATAATATTAATAAATTGTTTATACCTTATTCTATAAATGACTGAGTGAGTCGTATACATAATGTATCTGATTTGATTAATTTGTAGTTAGGATAGGATAGGTTAGGTTACAACATTATGTGACACAATTTTTAAAATATTTTGAATATTTTTGAGCTATTTATAGACATTTTTAATTTGCAATTTATAACATTGAATTCAAATTTAACACACTCATTACAGTGACCCACTCGGCACCTTTAATTGTACAGCAAAGTAAATAATCACTTGATCAGCTTTTAGTAGCTGCAGAGGATTATTTGTATTAAATATAAATGTATAATACATTAATACGTATGATTTATACCTTTTATTTAAATTAAACGTAACATCATATTTTGATAACAAATACAAATATCATCGTACTGCCTGGAGGCCGTTTCCTAAGAGTGTGAGTAGTGCGTATTTTTGTAGGCTTAGTGACTCCCAATAGTACCTACATTATTTCTAATACTGGTTGTTTTAATTTTATTAAATATATATATTATATATATAAGTATTTCTATATAATATCAACAAGATTACATTATTCACAGCAATTTTAGTATAAAGTTCTTCGGGCGTGGATATGGGAGAGGAGAAGGATTTTAGTTCCACGCATTTGGAAACATAATATTTACTACCTATGTATTAAATTAATTATACAATATATATAATTTATAGAGTTTAAGAGAGATGAATAATATTAACTAAATATATATTTATATATTTAGTTAATATTATTCATCTCTCTTAAACTCCATAAATTTACAACATAAGTAAAACTGCTATCATATATAGTTATTAAATCTTATCTATAATATTATATCAATAATCATTTATTTTTACAAATTATAATTGTATTTTTCGTAAATAAATAAACACCCTCCTCCATCATTTGAGATTTCTAGGTTCGTAGTGTTCGTACCCGAAGTTCTTTCTTGACTTAAAATAAAAACCACTATGTTTACTATACTAAAATAGAAAAATATCTATCCAGTATACATCTATCTTTAATTTGGAAGGCAATAACTAGTATATGCATTGTCGCAATGATTTATATTATATTTACACGCGAGGTTAGGTTCGTGTAAAATAATGTGTGTCAAATTATAAAAATATGATGTAATTTAAAAAATAAAAATAAAATAAAAAATCTATTGAAATAAAATTTGTTTTTGTACATTCATCGATATATTATGATATAATTATATATTAATATATGTATTTTAGCATTATAGATAACTGATAAAACACAGATGACTCTAGTCGCGAGGTGTGACCATCACGCACAGCCTTATAATATAACATACGCGTATGTAATAATATGCTATAATATAAAATCGTCTATACATATTTATAATTTCAGTCGTGCCCGACGAGTTACTAAGCTATTATATCAATAAGTCATATTTACTACTACTATACACGTAGTATAAATGACACAGCAGTCCCCGTAAAAGACGACCACGCAGAGTCGGCCACCACCTTTTTTGTTTATTTTAAATAATATTGTATTCGTCGGTGAATTTCGGCGTGTCTCGGGGTCTGGAATTTGTATTGAGAAATAATAATAATATATAATACGACGTAAGGTGTCCGCAACGGAACGGATTGTCAACGCCGGGCACAGTATCTAAAACAGATGGCCGTTTTGGTCGGTAAATAATATTATATTCTGGCGCCTATATTATGCTGTAATAATAATAATAATATTGTACGCGTATTATACATATTATTTTATACCACGCATGCGGTCGTCGTCGTTTGGCTGTGGTGGCGCGGGGTAGCGGTGGGGTTATCTGCACCCGACCATCGGCCCCTACGAACTTACACGTTATTAATTTTTCAAAGTTTATAAATACACAAAACGCCACATGGATCCCGGTATAATAAAAGCTTAATAATAACCGTTATTGTAATCTTCAGGAAAAAAAGACGAAAAAAAAATAATAATAAACAACAAGCGTTGTAAAGATATACCAATATTACGAGCGATTGACTATTATTATCTAATAACAGTAATAACCGACTTATAAACATGTATAATAATAATACACATTTCGTCTACGTACATCACAATGTTGTTTGCGCATGCGTACGGTGTGTTAAATAAATACCGTTTGACGTTCCGACGAGTTAAATAATTATTATTTATTTATAATATCGAACATCACGCAACCACGCAACTCATTTACTCATCTGCAATCTGTCCATGTCCAGAGGATCGAAATTCCATACGCGTCAGGGCCGTAGATACGAATTTTCTATGCGGAGGGTTCATATACTTCTTTCATACTGCCTCTTAAAGGAATTGCTTTGTAACCACATAGTGCATTTAATGATTGGAATTCATTTTTCTCTATATTTTGTTTTATTATTTAACTCTTATCACTTATCACATGCACTGCAGGCACTATTAATTCACCTTGGGCACTAGATCATAAATTTACTAAAATATTTTAGTAAGTATTTATTCAGTTAAAAAATAAACATTTGATAAACTTGAGAATATACTATAAAAAATAGACATTTTTACAATTTGTACTTTGTTAAAGGGGGGGCGGGGTATTGAACCCTTAAACCCTCCCCGTAGTTACAGCCCTGATACGCGTATATAATATTAACGTTCTGTTTATTATTATTATAATAGCTATTTAAACATAATAATATTTATACGTATAAACATTTAAGCATACCCATATTTATTGTAATACATTTTTTTATTTTAAAAGCATAAAACAATTTAATCAGTAATGTTTCAGTAATTGTGGACATAACGGATTTACTTAATTTTCGTCGATTATTTTTGATATTATTAGTTGATCCTGCACGGTGGGGCCCGTGGTTTTGCACTTTTATCTCTTTTTAAACTTCGTTAATTGTAAAAACCAACCATTTTTATTTCAGTTATTTTGATTGCTTTGACCAGACGGCAGACATGTGCGTCTCCAGACATTTTTCTAGGGGACGTGGGCAAAATTAATTTAAAAAATAAATGGAGATTTTCACATTTAAAGCTTACATTTTAAAAGTAATCTATGTTTAACTAAATTTGCGCGTTACATATAATGCTTTGGAAAACAAATTTTAAATTGTAGGAGAGGAGGCAAGTGCCAAGTTTTGCGCCCCTCCTGAACACGTCCATGTGACCAGATATAAAATATATTATAGAACTACGATTACCTATATCTAATTATAATAGCTATATTAATTTCTGTAATGCTAACAATATATTTCGAATGATAAAAAAATGATAGTGTTTTGAGAGTCCATATTATTCAACCATATTTAACCATATTCAACATTTTTTGTTGAAAAGTAAATGAAAATAGGTACTAATAATATTATCCGACGATACTACGGCTTTTGCTGTATCTATTGACAAAAATGCTAAGAAAGTCGGTCGAAAATCGTAGTTTTGCATAAAGGTCATTTGTTATAAGTAGGGTTCGGATTTGAAAGCAAATGCCTTTCTTTTATTAATCATAATAGAAAAATAATTTTTATACAAAAATGTGTTTCATTTAATTTCTTAGACGATAGATATTTTTTTTTTTTTGCCTTTTTACTTATAAATGCCTTTTTGCCTTTTTTTTACCTTTTGTACTTATAAATGCCTATTTTGTGTTTAATTTTCAGTTGATTTTATAACTTTATACCCAGCTAGAGTATTATCACTTTAAATGGGTTTTATTATTCGCAATATTTATCGATATCGTCTTATCGAGTATTTGGTATGGCCATAAAATTACCCGTACACCTATTTAAAGATTAAGATATGTTCGTAATGCGTAGATTCAAGATTATTCGTCAGTCCGCCTGCATTTGTCGATCGCAATAATTTAGATAATTATTTAAGTATGAAATACGCCCCGATAACTTCGGTGGACGTAGAAAGATCGTTTTCGATGTACAAAAATATTTTAACCCCTAACCGTAGCCGTTTTTCTGAAGACAGCTTATCAAAATACATGGTAGTCAATTTTTTTTTTAATACCAACTAGTTTATTTTACATTAAATTAACTGGTATAACTCAAGTAAGTTAATATTTAAAATTGTTTTTAACTAATTTTTAGGACAAACCTGGTTAAAGAAAAAGGTACCAAATCTATTTATACAAAATAGCATAAACTTAATGTAGTTTAGCATTCATGCTCATTTTTAATTTGTATTTTTCTCAAAATGTGTGCATTTGAAAGTGTTTAAAAAATGTTCACTATTTTATTTTGTAGTATATTTATGAATTGCCTTTTTATATAAATTAAATGCCTTTTTTTTACATTTTAAATGCTTTTTTTATTGATTATATTGCCTTCAAATCCGAACCCTAGTTATAAGCTTTTGATTTTGTATGGGTAGTAGATATATTATTTAATTATAGCTGTTCTGCAAAGTGCAAGGCCAAGGCGTTGTCCGCAACAAACTAAGTATGAAATACTAGTGGATTTATTCAGTGCCGTAGCTAGATACTTGTGTGCCCCGGTGCAAATTGGTGTAGGTGCCACATAATTTTATAACATAATTTTATTTTTTCTTTGTTGTATATTTTAGGTCACATTATATCAGATAATCGGTAAGGGCGTAGGACCTTTTCAAAATCAAGGGCCCCGGTACATTGCACCGCCTGCACCGGCGGTTTCTACGGCACTGGATTTATTATCTATTCTGTCTTAAACTCCGTTAAATACTTAAGTGCAAACTAAACAATATATTTTTTATATACTCATTTTGGTTATTTTACCGAATATAAAATATTATTTAGATATATAGAATAATCATGATAACTTTTTTATTTTATGTAACCTATTTAAAATGCAAAATTGATTACATTTTGTTCTTTTAAATTTATTGTATTTATTTGATTATTCAAATCTGATATTCAAAACTGTATTTATACTTAAGGTCCATTGGTCCATATTTTAAAATAGATAGGTACCTATGTACTCGTAGATTTTGTTTGCAGTTTAAGGAATGCTGCATAATGTCAAGACACAAATTTATTATTTTAAAATCAGAATCATCCTTTTTATTGTAATTTGGAAAAGCAGATTTTTTTTGAAAATATTATACATACACGGAAATTCGAACAAGTAGTTTCTGAGTTGTATCTTGAATGTTTAATGAAATATCTACTAAGGTTAATTTACAATGATTATAGTTTATGAAAATGTATTGCAATTGTATAATATTCTAAGAATAAACTGTTCATTTATATATGATACCTAATAAGTGATAGACTTATCAACAGTGGCGTACCCAGGATTTTCGAATGGGGGGGGCTAAATCTATATCGGTATTCGGTACCATAATAAACACAACGTTTATGCTTTGCTTATACTAGGTCATTGTTACTAAAGATAATACGTTGTATTCAATACCGTTTTTTAGAAATATCATGGTTTGTACTTTGTCTTTTTTAATATAAAATGTATTCCAAAACATGGCCAATGGGAGGGGCTGAAGCCCCCTAAGCCCCCCCCTGGGTACGCCACTGCTTATCAATAATATTATTAATTCATCTTTTACTTTGTGTAGATTAATAAAAACACTTAGGTATCCAGAGTAGGTATCCGTTTTAGGAAGTTTAATAATTATCAGACTTGAAAGAATTTTAATTTCAATGTATCAACGTTTTCAATAAAATTATGAGATTAACAAATTGTAGTAAAAAAATAATTAGGTTTTTAATTGAAAATAAACAGAAGTTTATTTTACCACAGATACTCCTCTTAAATGCCTAAGAATCTAATTAGTCTTCAGATAACCTTAAAAATTAGAATAATATGTAATATATTCAATAAAAAAGCATTACTGTTTGTCTGTTTAGGTAATTCAAAATGCTTTTGTTGGCTGTTATTATGGTTTTATTTTCATGTTATATATAGGTTTGATTTATAAAAAATATATAAATAGTTCCTAAAAATTATTTCATGCTATTTTTGTTACTGAATGTTTAGTGTTTTTTTTTTCTTTAGATTATGAGTGGAGCTGAAAGCCGGAACCAGTCCTTAATGTAGTCTCCTATTCAACATTTATCCAGATTTAGAAACCTATTACTACAAATTACTAAGCGAAAAATTTATAATATTACGCTAGCTTTAATAAAATTAAATACATTTCATTTTTACAGTTTTTTGTCCCGTCATCATGTTGTTTGCTCATAATTTAATTACTCACGTATTAAAATACTAAATCAATTATGGCGTTCAATTTAAGTAAATACAAAATAAAAAAAACAGTGATAATTGTTGATATACCTATTGTAGATAGGTATTTGAAATTTAAATAGTGTAAAATGTCAATAAAATATTAAAAAGTGTTCACGAATCGCAAATATATAAAGTACAGCGGACGGTGATAAATACGGTTACTGCAGAATTTTGTTTTTCTTCAATAACAAATTGTACACAACTGCAGGTCTATAATCAGTAAAATAATTCATTTTTGAGTGAGAAGATGTATGGGTCATGGGATATGTCACATGTAGCATCCTGCATGATGATTATTGATAACATTTTATGAATATATTTTAATCATCATAGGGAAAACATATTTTTTTAAATATTTTAATAGTATAATAAATTTAATATTGCTTGAAATTATTTTTTGAATGCATTAAAAGCGGTTATATTACATCACTGATTTTATATCACGAAATATCATTAAAAACGATATTAGAATCATTGTTTTACTAACGATATATCTACAAGAATATTTAATTTTATTACGTATATGTCTAATCAAATCTATGTTAAAGTTATATATATACTATTTATAGACATATTGATTACGGTCTACAGAATTTACGCAGCGTTCTGCAAAATATACACACATATAGCCATTAAGTACCTATATAATACCTCATACAGTAGGTATATTACATACAAATTATAATGTTACTAAGAAAACACAGTTCTCTTCTTATTTCCAAATTCTACCATGAAATACATACATGATAAACGAGACTACTATAGATGATTAATGTCTCGTCCCAATGAGGTTATTCCTTCTTTTTATGTCTGTCTATGAAATGAACGACTATGTTGTGCATATTGTACTTTTATTATTAATTAGTTTCCATATTGTCTTATGATCTAAAATAATTTTCTATTCTACATCAGCGTTGGTAAAAAACATGTTTTTTTTAAATAAACAAAAAAAACCGTTTTTTATGTTTTAAACATGATTTTTATGTTTTAAACATGTTTGTTGTTAAATGTTTTTTTAAATGTTTTTAACTGTTTCAAACTGTTTAAAACTCTTGTTTTATTGTTTAATATTAAATGAAAGTTAAAACTCGTTTTACATCTAACCAACCGATTAATCAACCAACCTGATTAACCAACCTGATGTCCAATTCATTGGTTTTGTTATCTATGGAAGCACATTACCTCCAAATAAATAGTAATCAATTTGATATCACAGTATCACAGTAACACTGATAACTGATTACTGGTAAGTTATAACGTTAGAATGTTTGACCATTTCACTTTCACGCTTGACGTTTATCTTTATTCTTTATTCGTATTTCGTATTCCCGCAATTATTATTACCTATCTTTGTTTAGTCGTGTAACGTGTTCATTGTATTCATTCTTATTTTGTGCATAATTATTTTAATTGTTTTTCAACTTATTAATTGATAAAATATTAGTATTTTAGGACCTAACCACGTAGGAATATGGTAGCATATTATGACATATTGACATAATGTTCAGAATTTAACCATCAACCTTACGATATCAATGATTTTATGAAATCAATTCCCTTGGTAATGATTGTAAAATTAATTTTTATAAGTTTCTTTTTATTTATTAAAAAAAAAAAATGTTTTAAACGAATGATTTTATTTATCTGTTTAAAACAATAAGCAATTTGTTTTTTTTAATTAGTTTAAAACATGTTTTAAACATGTCAACTCTGATTCTACTGTTATTTTGTAAACAACAGATTATCCCGTAAATTTGTTAAATAAATAAACCTTATATGTTATATGCACACCACCCAAACAAGTAACAACGTTTAAAAAGATATCGAAAGTTTTAGCCAAAAAATTTCGATTTTATATTATTTTATTGTTTCCTAAACATAATGTTGCAATCATTCAATGATTTTTACACATTGGTAGGCATTTACTTGAAATAATGCAATTCGTGTTCAATTATAAACGGTTGTAATTCATAATATTTTATTCATTATTTCGCATTCGAGTGAAAAACGCAACACACTGTAGTTATATAGGGTATTTGGGTGGCGTATAACCGAACAGTGTTACTCAATATTTATTTTTAATTATCGTCTGAAGGAACGAAAGAGTGGCGGTGAAAAAAAAATGTCACAACGGTTGTAAACAAGGCGTAAAGTGGGTATTGTTTTTGTGCCCGCCGGGCATAATATTATTATTATTAAACCGATACCGGGTATGATATATTATAGTATAATTTCAAAAATATAAGCTGTCCCCGTCAAGACCACGTTAATCAAATAATGTACCCCAAAAACGATGCTTTTAAAAAAGACTATAATATAGGTACCGTGTTCCCACGAACATGGTACACCATCTTACAAGTTGTCGCGTGTGTCCGTGGGAAATCCGATGACGTTAGCCACATGGCTGACATTACTAAATCTGTCGTTGGATCACCTGTGCTATAAACACAGTTAATTGGTGTGCTCCGTATATGATATGACCTTATATAATAATACATATATGAAAATGTATCGCTCACGTATTATTAGTATTATAATACGTGTCTGATCCGCGCAATGTGCCACCGATAAAAAGACGTGACCGAATTAAATCAACTTTTCCGAATTATTGTGTACATAACACAATATATTGTAAGAGGTAACTCACACGCGCGGCTCATTTTTTTATAGCATTTGATAATTGTTATTGGATACATATAAAAATAAATTGTAGAGTGAGGTATTCATTTGTTTTATGCATCAAGGACTCCAAAAATATGATTATTTTTTTTATTGCTATTTTTTGCATTATCGAAGCATTTTAGGTTTTTAGTGCTATTTTTCTAGTTAATATTTTTTTTGCGAATTTACAAAACATAAAGTTTAATTTTGTGTTTTACGAATCTAGTTAATGTTATGTCTTATGTGGTACGAAAAATAGAAAAATTTAGTAATTTATTTTAAGTATATTTTATTTGAATCCATAGGAGAAATAGTTAATAGGTACCCACATTTTTGTTCATATTAAAATATATTTTTAAAAAGTCTGGTGAGTTGGTCTTCCAAACAATAAAAAATTATAATATTCCTTGTTGGTTGTACGGATCGTATTTATATATTTTTGTCTGGAATATACTATCGTACATACATTGTACATACTATTTTATTATTTTTTAATTGTGAACAGAATACATTTCAATTTTTGCTATTTTTCATGTTATTAAAGCATATTATAGCGTATCTTTCAGTTATTTTTAGTGCTAGTTAAAATTCTAGCCCTGCTTATAATATGCACAACTTAAATAATTGGTGTATACCTTTCTTATAAAAAAAATATCTTTAGAATATACAGTTCAAAACCGTAGACATTCAATAGTGCTAAATTGCTAACTCTAAATTATTTATCTATAAGAGTAAAGCTGTGTGTACGTATATAATATATTACATTAATATTTTATTAATTATAAATTATAATGTAAAACAGTATGAAACCATTATACTGAATAATGTATTTGACATTTTAGTTTCAATGGCATATTAATTTAAATTTTGAAATAATTATTTATATTTTATAAACTGAATTATAATTTTTTTGAAATATTCAATCGTCAAAAGCCATTAGGTATATTATGTTTGCGTATAATACTGACTAATATATAGAACACGGGCTTGGCTCATACAAGTCCTAAGAAATATATGTACGTAGCATTTGGTTACTATAATTGCTTTAGTTTTTTGTAACGCCGTGTCCCGTGTCCCGTTTTAAAAATCTGATCATACCGAATAATTATTAATTACCTACTTAATGTGGTTTACTTAATGCTTATCGTATCACCCGACAAAGAGAATAAGTTATGCTTTATAGTTTGTATTTAATTGCTAATGAGTGATAAATTGCTTAAGGTTTCGCCTTAGTCCATAAATTTGACTCTATTACTTTTGATGTGGTTATAACCACGTATACCCGTTTAGTGTTATAATATAGTGACAAAAATCATCTAACGGGTATAACACGCATATATCTATATTATATATGTAATTAATTATGGCACATAAATCACTCTCGTTTTATGATTAGGTATGTTTCGAATAAAGTGTTAAAGAATAATAAACATTCGATTAATTTTTAGAACGTTTTTTCTATTGATATCTCTGCAGGCTATTATTATACGAATATATACATAGGTAGGTAGTTATAAGAATTAATTTTATTGTTACATGATAAAAAACGAATAACGTTAAATTTTGAAGCTGCGGACGTGTAGGTATGTCAAATGATTAAATATGCAAATGTGAAACTTGTGCACTAACTTTTTAATTGTCACACACCAGTCAAACAACTAATTAGGTCCGCATGGTTTGATATTTATAAAATAATAAAAGCTGAGTTGTATCGTAGCGATCAGCTGGCAGGTATAATAAATTATAACTTCGTATTGGTTTTTTAAACTGTCCATCATAGCCAATAATAGTAATAAAAATTTCAATAAATCAAATAATAATTGTCATTAATGGAAACATATTATATGTGCCTTACACGATAAGAGCGGACCACTTAAAATATTATATAATGTGCTATGACATGCTGTACAAATCGACTAGAATCTCACAGTAAATAAAATGGAAAATAATCCGATGAACTCGCATCTAGCTGTCTATATTATGATACCTAGTATAGACATTATTGATTTTACCATGTGTGTTTTTTTTTTAATTAAAAAAAAAATTTTTTTTTTGTGTCTGTCATCACATTTTGGGACAGTAAATGTGCTTCGATTTTCGACTTCAGTACCTCGTACGATCAGAAAGTGAATCTAGTTAGTACTTTGGAGGGGTCAAAAGTAAAAAATTCTCAATATTTTTCTAAATAATCGGAATAAACAAACTAAGGAAAAAACAGGAAATTTTACGCACAATCAGTTTTCGACAAAATCGATTTTGGTTTTTGATGTAATTTTAAAACAAATTAAATTTTCACCGAATATTTATATAAGTATATATTCTATCCACCATGCAAAATTTCGATTTAAGTTGAACTATTTATTGGCACATGCAATTTTTGATCATTTTAGTTTTTTTAGTTTTTTTTCTTTATTGAAAAAATATGGGTAACATGTACGTGTCATGTACCTACATTTTTAAATCTAACCCATGACCCATTTATCAATCAACCTTTGTCGTTTTATCTCATCTATTATCATCTAAATGTATAATATACGAGTATATAAAATTGAACGTGCAGCCAACTAAGTGATCAAAATAAAGCATATAATAAACTTAAAACCACGCAAATATCTAAAAAGGCTTTAAATCTTTATGGTACCTTCGTACCATCATGTGGGGGCGCACTAGAGCAAGAATTTTCCAATATTTCTCATTGAGATTTTTCAAGTTTCGTTTTCAATAAACCGCAGTCACCACTTTCTCTAAGGTAAACGCGACACAAACTAGCATCATGTTGACCGCATGCGAGAAATTCCAATATATTTGTAGGCACCTATACGTCGAAACCCGAAATCGAATAATAAACGGTCCGATTTTGAATAATATATATCGTATTACTTACCAAAAAATATTAGCAGTATGTCGCCGCACGCTCGGTGGACATAATCTATATATAATATATATAGTCATAATACATTAACTATATACATATGCGACGATATATATATGCGACGTAGTGATATATTATTTGCCATATAGCTGTCATACCGTCTAAACGTAATACATAATATTTGGATACGATGGAAACGATAATATTATTATACATATTTATGTACGGTATGTACGTGAAACCGACGGTGTGGTCCGGTTCGCGTTATATTCACAACACACGTGCGTACTCGCCGTATACCCGAACACGGGTTTCCATAATATTATAGTCGTCATGCCCGACGAAAAACATCTACCCACACAACCCCTCCCCCCCCCCCCGAAAATTGTGGGTTACATCACGCCAAATAGTATAATGTTTGGTATAGATTATATGCTACCCTAGACACACACGTCACACAGACGTCGGTCGTCTCGGGGATATCGTATGCGCACTATATATGTATATATATATATATATATATACAATATTATGTATACATCATATAACAAGCGCCATATAATATATACACAAAGTAATAATATATAGGTATACGCATAATATTATGTATATTATGTCATATTTCAATACGCTCGCCGCAGTATATATAAGTGTGTTTTGACGTGTCTTGTCTGTCCCGACATAATAACGCCGTCATCGCGTCAAGGTAAAAAGTCTATTAGCTCGCGCGCGTGTGTACCAATGTACCATCATATAATATTATATATAATAAATAAAATATATACCATATACGTTTGTGTTTTCCGACCAGGCGCATATACATACATATATATAAATATATTATTAGTTATACATCATTTTATTATATATTTGATCTATATAATAGGCGCATTGTAGTGCTGTACACACACACATATAATATATAAATTATAATATACATGTCACCCAGAGTACGAAACGGGTGTCACGTGATGAGTACCAGGAAAGCGACGTGCCAGCAGTATACTATATACATATAATGTATATGTATTGTATACCCATATATGGGCTATAATATGTTTACAAAACGTGCAACAATATATTAAAATAATTTTTACGTGAGATATATTGGTTTACCTAACCAGCTGCATGCAGAGATGTGAAGTTGCAGACATTACGCGCAATGATAGTGCAGAACTATTACATCAAACATGTACGGTCCAACAATGTTAAACTTGTCGGACGTATTGTTGGAGGCGCTTGGAGCCCCCATTTCCGTTTAAAAAAAAATGGGGGTAGTTAATCCCACAATGGATTTTGTATTGCAAACATATAATCGCACCTATATACGATTTCAGTTGTATGAAAACCGTTTAAAAACCTTCCGACAATGTTCGAAATTCAAATAAAAGATTTTTGAGAGTAGTGTTTTTAATAAAATAACGTGGCCCGTTGGTTTTTGTGATTTCGGCTACATTGGTGTATAGTCTAAATATGTAAAATTGAGGATGCTAATTTACGCTATAATTTCGTTCTAATAATTTTTCTATAATGTGCGTTTGTCCACACTGCAGCGCTGCAGAAACGCGTTGTATATAATATTGTTAGTCCCTATTATTATGCGACCGAAAAACAATAATTTCCATAGACTAATTGACACGAATATAGTGTTTGAACATGGGAAATTACATATTATAGTTATATGTATTTAAAATCAAAATTCTAAGTTTCATTGAGGAAACGATTACTTTTAAAGTTTCCCTTGTTGCGCCAAAGTATACAGACTAACTTGCAGTCCTAGCGGCCCACCGAGGAGTATCTTTGCCTATATATTCATAGTGTTTAAAAAAAGCTTGAGGATCGGTGTAGATACCATATGTATTGGACACCGGCCACCTGATCGATAAAATATACTCTCTGGTTGTAATCTTGTAATATTAATAATACAAACAATAATATAATTATTGGATTAGATTAGATCTTGTTGAATTAATTTACCTGTAACAAGTTGTATTTATGACCAAGCGGGTTAAAATTGAAACTTCCATTTTTGAATTTATTGAAATTTGTGTCCTGCTGCTGAATTCTGATTTTCAAATTGAATTGTGGGCAGCAGTTCAGTATGTGACCTACAAATCAATTTTTGATCAATAACATTTATCATCGTTGCAATGTAACTATCAAATGAAAGCAGAGTAACATGTATATTATCTTATTATTTATATGTTTACTTTTTAGGCCTACTTATATAAATAAAAACTATCGGAAAATTATAATTAATTAAAACAAAATTTAAATAGTTGGAATATAATATATGTATATGTACCTATATTATATGGCTAAGATTTTAATATCCCGAAAAAATTCAAAATAAACCCTTTAAGAAATGCAAAATGACTAGGAAAACGATAATGATTCGAAAATGAATTGAGATTTATTTAAAAAATATTATAAACCTATTAAAAGAGTAGTTGTTTAGCAATTTAAGATTGTTAAACAGGAAATATAGTGATTCTAAATCTAAATATACCACGTTAGTATAGTTGTACCTTTGACGTCACCTATATTCGTTATCTGGGTTCTGACATTTCAACTATTGTGCGATAGTATAAATATATAGTACGAATTACGAGAATCTACTTATTAATCTGTTGTGTTTGTGTAAAAATCATGTTGGTCTGAAAGAATCTAAAAAAATAAAATTTGAAATTGTTATTATTTTATTTCTTAAAATGCTCCACAATCTCTAAAATGCCCTAAAAATCAAGAAAATTACCTAGAAACTAAAAAAGGTTCCGTTGGGGTACCTATCAATATTAAACATTGATCGATCAATTAAATTTGTTATTGGTTTTATTATTGGGTACCTACCTAATAATCTTGAAATTAGATGAAGTTATTTATAGTTGCCTACTGTGTATAATATATCATAGCAATTATTAAGCACCATCAATATACGTATATTGTGTTTAATAATTCAAATAAATTTTTTTTTTTTTATTTATCATATAAACCCGAAAACTATGGCCATTAGCTGTTTTTAGGGGAGAGGGGTTGATTTGGAACACGTAATGTATGTGTGGCATTTCGGCAAGAATTTGTTGCTAAAAAGCCTGATGGCCAGTGGTCACCCATCCGGGAGCTAGCGACACCAGTCGGCACGTACACTCGGAGCGTGTCCGTAGTTGAACCACACCGCGCCACATATAAAATTATTTTTTACGCTACTGTACGAACGAAATGTAATATTATGGTCATTGGTCAATGCCAAATAACTAAATACCGCGGTGTTTAATAATAATTAATTTTTAGATTTAATTTTAATTTAAAATTAAAATTAGTTTGTTATTACTAACAAATTGTATATCAAACAATCGAATTATATGATTATACAATAGTACCTAATAGTCACTGCATATATTATATGTAAAAAAAAAATTATACATATATATTCATATGATATACCCATTATTATTTTGTGTTCGACTACCCAAAAGGGAAATGTTTTGCAGTTATTGTTTCAGGAAACATTTCATGTTCGTATTTTGCGTGTTTGTGTAGGTATTAAATAATATTCAATTACACTTCCAGCTAGGCACACTAAACACTTGTTTTATTTGATTGCATTTGAATACGAATATTACAATCAAACAAGTACCCACGTTAATATAGATACGTTATTCGTGAAATTTGGAATTTATTAATTTAAAACTAATACTACTTATCAAACAAACCTCAAAATACACAGTCATTATGGACATTATACATGTATAGTGTATTAGTGTACACCTAGTCCTTTGTTTTATGTTCCTCACAATGCTCACACGTATCACGTATGACGTATGTCACATATTTTCAATGTTTCATGTTTGTTTAATTGAAATGAGCCAATATAATAATAACGTGCAATAATGCCATTTTTACTCAGACAGGGACATCCACCCTTTGTAAAATCTTTAAACGTATAGCGGTCGTTTGCCCCTTGTATTTGGGCTGGGTGCCACAGAGTCCATTAATTTCTAATGCGAGGTGAACGAGGAATGACGAGTGCCATGCACAAAACAATATTATAGCGTCTTTTGTTCAGGGTTTTGGTTTTAATGAACAAATTAAAAATAATTTGCGAATTTCCATGTCGAAGTAAAAGTTATGAAGCTACGTAAATCGACGCAATTTTGATAATTTTTTTCAATTTTATTTTTGAAGTATTATTCTGTAAAATAGTTTAACTGTTTACCATGCGTCGATATTTATTAATTATTTATGTAATAATATATTATACATATTATTATAATATGACATATTAATTTTATCATTATCTAATATTAACATACTCTAAGGCGTAAAATGTGAGCGCAAGCAACGTGGCGCGATCTAGTGTATATTTATCATCCGATGTTCTAAATAATTTTTCCTGATAGATGTCATTGTCTATAACTTTTAAAACAAAAATTATGTGATGTTAATGATAATTCGAAAATAAATAACAATATAAATTATTGACCGAATACTAATAATTTGAATATCAAATTGTACACTAATCGCGTCTATTATACTTTATAATGTATTAGTCACTTTCGATTATTCATGATTAATTGGTCGATTTGGTCGCATAAATTGCTCGTTTGTATTCCACTTTCGTATTTGGTATTATAAATGCAATGGGCGTAGCGAGGATGAGAATGGGGGAGTGTTTGCCCACCCCTGCGCCTTAAATTAAATTAAAACAATTTTTTTTTTTTAATCGAAATCATTAAATTTTACATTAAAATCAAAATATTAAATGCGGTATAAGAAAATTTAAGTCTAAAAATAGTTTAGTGGGACCGAGGGACCTAGTGTAAATCTATACGTGTAATCGTTATATACTTTTCGGATTGGTCTATGTGTAGATTATTTTACGAGTTTAACGCTAATCGTATCGTACTTTTTACATTGATATCAACATTTACTTGAACTGACAGCGATAATGTCGATATTATAGAATTTTATAACAATCACTTTTTCAAAACGCATACCTGTATTTGATAATATAGTGCAACAGTGAATGCGTTCTGTGTTAGCGTAAATAAACCCTAACGAATAACGTTTAAATTAAATATAATATTGTACACGATGGACATACGAAAGTTTTTTAGTGGTGATTACATATTATCTTATATTATAATAATAAATTATATAATTCTTCCTAAACAATGTAAACTGTCAGGCTGACCCAATAGCTTTTTGAAAACCTGGCGCCTATGCTGTCAGCCAATGGCCTTCGCTGCCGAGGCTTATTTCTAATAAACAAAAAATAATAACATACCTATACGTATAGTCAACAGTGAACACAATATAATATTATGATGGGTATACTGTCAATAAATTGTCATATTGAGTTCAGAAAGTGGAGCTGCCCCCCCCCCCTGATTGAAATCCTAGCTACGTCCATGATAAATACCAACCAACCTATTATGATAGTATAATATTTACTTAACAAATAACATGTCTTAATAATTAATTGTTAAACTTCGTTAATTTAATAATTTAATTGTTTTTCGTTTTCATTTAATATTTGTACGTTTTAAGTTTTAACAGAATAAAATATTTTACGTAGACATATTGGTAAAGTTTGTTTTGATAATATTATAATTTTAAAACATTAATAATATACTAATCAATAAAATATAAACGTTTTTATCAGATATACCCATAATTATAATTAATTGATGACGAAAAAACAATTAGCTTTATTTGAAGTTGTTGATCTTCATAGTTTTTGATTACATACTTATTTTATATACCTACATAATTTATTGATCCATTGCAAAATTACACTACATTGTAGGTACATTAATTTTGTTCTAATTATATTATGATAAAATTTATTTTTTCAATTCAAATCATTTATATTTCAAAACAATTATTACCTATATAAAAACACACCAATATACTGTAATTTGTTGTGATTTGTATATACTCATCATAATGCACTTAATCATTGATAATCTATATGAATCTATGATTATGCGTGTGGATTTAATATTATCGTTGTACTTACTATTATATCGAATTCAACGTTTAATTCGAATAACCGTAAATAATTAGCATGAAGTTGCCCTCCATACAATCCGATATGGCTGTGCGCCTGTATAGTATAACGGTATTATGCAATCTAATATTGTACATTTTTGAAATGTTCATCTTCCGCAGTTTATCAAAACATAATGCACTAAATTCTTAATCTAAAATAATTTGATGGTTGAAATAAGAGAGTCAGTGAGCCGAATGAAGAGATAATGGTAAAGAAGGGTGTTTGACTTGTCACCGGGTGTAATATCCCGCGTAGGGGATACAAGTCAGAAGATCCGTTTAGGACACAATTGATTTTGGGTGTTGAAAAATTGTCTTTTTTTGTGTGTCAGTGGAGTTTGACCTAACCATTGTATTATATTATATTTTGTAACTCAAGACGAGTGTACAATAATATTAGTTCTCATCTATATACTATAGCTATTACTATATAGACTGTATTATATATAATACGATAAATTAAAGTTGCGTATACTTAATTTAATATCGGTATCTCATTGTTTTGCCCTGTGTTTAGTGATAATATGGTTAGAGGTTTTCGATTATTAAAATTGTATTAAAAATGAAATATATTTTGTTAGGTTAGTGTTATATATCTAATTATATATTCATATAAATTAAATCTCTCCAGTCTAACCTAACCTAAACCATAGGATACGAACAATCAAATCCAAAAAACTATGCTACAACCGAGAAGATGATAAGAGGATAGTACAAACTGATATAGAATACATATTTACGCTCATGGGCATTTTAAATTCGATTGTAAATTGTATTAAAAAAAAAATCGGGTAAGCGGATGTCGCTCTGCTGTACATTAGGAGGTGGGGTGGACCTCTGACTAGGGTAGGTTAGCTTTGAATGCAATGATAGGTATCATATTGAAGGTATACGAAAAACGATTCTGAACAGAGATGATTTGTCAGTCTAGGATATATTATATTTAAATATTGTCATATATTCTATTTTGAAACAAATATTTTATTTTTTAATTACGACGCATTTTGCATAAGGCATGGTTAATCAATTTTTCCAAAAACATTGCATGTAATTATCATAATTCATAATACCTTACATAATTATAGATATACATATACTTGGTTTGAGGTTAAATCGTAATAGTTAGGTTAGGTTAATTGAAAATTTAAGTTGTCTATAAATATCTCAAAAAAAGTCAAAATATTTTGAAAATTAAATCATGTAAAGAAAATTCCAATCTAAATAACTGGTAAAATAATTTCAAGTATCTACGACTTATACTTTTTGAATAATAACAAATGTTTAAAATCGTTTGAGGATAAATCGTTATCGTTACGCAATTTCGTAAAGATTTTAAATTCAAACGCAATTAAAAATTTTTCTATAACGATGATTCGAGTTTTCTCTATAGCTACTCGAAGAAAAATTTATGGAAAACTTAGTGTTGTATTTTTAATCCTTAGTTATAAACAAAAATTTTTTTATGATTTTTCAAATTCAAAATTACTCAAATTTTCAAACGCAAATTTTCGCGTTTTCGACAGATTTTGTAAAAATTTGAACTGTTAACGCTAATAAAAAAAAATTGTGACTAACGATTTTTAATTTTTTTTAGCTACAATAAGAACAACTCAAAAAGAACTTTGTATTAAATTTCCACGTTTTTTTGGTCATCCAAATTTTTTTTACCGACACTTCAAAAAAAAAAATTCTCTTAAAAATCGAAAATTTCAGTGGTCTATAAATAATTTAAAAAAGTCAAAAAATTCTGAAGATTAAACTGTATATAGATAACACTAACATAAACATTTGGTGAAAATTTCAAGTATTTACAGTGTTTAGTTTTTGAATAACAACCATATAAAAAAATCGATTTGGTCGAAAATTGGTTTTGCGTAAAAATTCCCGTTATTCTGTCACTTTTTAGATTCTGAACGAAGTGATGAATGTATTGGTCTTACAATGATGGGTGTTTTTTTTTGTATATATGTGATCGGTCTGAATTCGTCCGGAATATTGAGGCTATACTGTATGATGAATTTATGCTATTCACTCAAAAATCTAATATTTATTTTTAGTTATAAGTATCGATTATAGATAAAAGCAGTATGTGGCATAATATATTACTTCTTATATGTCTCGAACCACCTTAAGTATAAGCAGTGTTGAATCCAGGTATACTTCAGGGGGGGCATTCGCCTAAATTTCTTACGACCCCCTGACAAATACAACTTTCTGACTTTCAACAAAATTAACTTATTTATTAAATGCACAATACTAATTTAAATATAAACAATAAATAGGTTTCTAATTTATTTTGTAATTTTTTGAATATTTATAATTTCTGAATTGTAATAAATATATAATAGATATAATTCATAATAATAAAATGACGTATCACCATTCACATTCAAAAAATGTGAGCCCCGCCCCCAGAAAAATTGTCTGGATTCAACCCTGAGTCTAAGCCAGTACAACCAAAAACAAATAATCAATATTTTCGGTTTTGAATATAAAACTGATAAAAATTTGTTAACTTATTTAGGTTTGATACAATCATACAGGTATAATTTTACTACAGTTATCAATGTTATTTTCGGAAATGTATAAAACGTGGTTACAGATAAGACGATTAAATTTTATTCTTCTTTCAAAGTAGAGATTATCAATAGGTTTGGAAATTATTTTTCATCTGTTTACCTGAACCTGCTGCCATTTGATTTTAACTTTTAATGTCATGCACATAATAATATATATTGGACTGTACTAAACATACCTTAAATGAAACACTAGTTCACCCTTATCTACTATTTTGAAGATTTTGGGAACTTTTCATGACACTATACCTATGATTTTAATTTCCTATAATATTTTCTATAGATGTACCTATTAAACTCATCTATGATACGAATATTTTTAATTCCAAGAAACTTGGAAACAAGTACTTCAACTCCACTATATAATCTTTAGGAAATTGAGTATGGAGAGTCAATTCATAGTGATTATCCATCATAGGTAATAATATTTTTAATTCCATAAAGCTTGGAAACAAGAAATCCAACTCCACTAAATATTCTTTAGGAAACTGAGTATGAAGAGTCAAGTGATAATTATCAATCATCCATCGTCTAATTTTTAGGATGATTTCGCATTCAACATAATATACATTCTACAGCGTAAAAGATTGAGTAGAATGTATGAAAAATTTCCTGGACATGAAAAAAAGATGGTCTTAAATTACGTACCTATAATATAAAATCCCATTAATCAGACTTTGAATGACTGCATTATTGAAGAAGAAAGGTGTGCGAGCATGTTTAATGAATTACTCTGTATGTTCGCATTATTAGTAAATTATATATTTTGTTTTACTGTTATATCGACCATTATTAGTTTTATAACATTTGAAACTCGAATAAGGCGAGGCTTAGAGCTTTTAAATCTAAATAAATAAAGCACAAATAATATACGTGATGCAGTAATAAAGTTTGTTATTGATAAAATAATACATAATACATAATAGTTAGATAGATGCACCGATTACATATAATCTATAGTATATATTGTAACAAACATTGAATCTTAACTATATAATAATAACAACGAAGGTACAATAGTTTATTTCTATAATATCATGTAGAATATTGCATAACGATAACTTAAAGATTGTTTATATCTTTTTTTTTTTACATGGACGAACACATTTTCGAGAAATGGGCAACTATTGAAAACCTATTATACAGTATATTAGTATTACTAGTCGGTGTAACTGACTAACGCACATTTATCGTCCAGCTTCTGGGTGGGAGTGTTACACGGGGGAGGTGTTGAGTTAGGTTTTTCCGTTGAGACGCACGCAAAACACTGACCGCTGCAGACGCAAGCCTTGTATTCACCGCAATTATTTATACAATTATATAAATTATATAAATTATAATTATATAAATAATATACGTGATACAGCAATAGTTTAATATTGATAAAATAATACATAATTTAATGGTTAGAATCTAACCAGCGTTTCCCAACCTTTTTCCCTCGCGGCACCCTAATCCCAACCCATATTTAGCTGCGGCACACTTGTCACTGACTTATACAGGGTGTCCCGCGAGGCTTTACCCATTGCGATATCTCACGAAATAATGGAGATATCAAAATTCTGGTTTTGTGATAAGATTCACAGGGATAAGAACTACAATTATTTCATTTTTTAATTTATTTTAATGTTTTTGTAAAACATTTAAAAAATGTATTTTTTTATTTAATCATTTTCAAAAAAATTAAAGATAGCCATTTTGTTGAGTTTATTTTTCTAAAAATATTGACGTTTCAAAATTTTATTTTCATAAATTTCCCGATTTTTAATATTTTTTTTAGTTTTGATGAAATAAAATATGATTATAAATTTATAACTATTAGGAACACGGAAAGTATTCGGCCGGCCGTATGGGAATTCTCTATTAAAAATCAGGAAAGTAACGAAAGTAAAATTTTGAATCGTCAATATTTTCATAAAAACAAACTCAACAAAATGGCTATCTTTAATTTTTTTTGAAATGATTAAATAAAAAAATATATTCTTTAACTTTTTTACCAAAACATTAAAATAAATTAAAATATTAAATAATTGTAGTTCTTATCCCCGTGAGTCTTATTACAAAACCTGAATTTCGATATTACCATTATTTCGGGAGATACGCAATGGATAAATCCTCACTGGACAGTCTGTATATGTATACATATTTTTTTTATACTAGACTTTCATCATATTAATTATTAATACCAAAGTAATTGTATATCAGTTTAATATTACTGGCAAACAGTTTAAAATGGTAAGTTAGGAAAAAAATATTATTATAATTATCCTAAATTCTTAATTTATTAAAATGTAAAAACAAGATACATTACAATCACAGCAGACAACTAACGACTAACTGACTAATATTTTAAATTATTCAATAAGAAATAGTGAACAATATCCCCAAAAAGAGAATCGTTAAAACTATTTTAACCAATTACCGAAATTTTACATAAACGTTTTTTAATAGTCGTGAAATTTCGCCGCACACCGGTTGGGAAACGCTGGGTTAGATAGATGCACCGATTATATAGGTAATAGGTATAATAAATAATGTTACAAACATTGAATCTTAACTATATAATAATAATTAAAGTTATAACAATGAAGGTACAATAGTTTATTTATATAATTACATGTGGAATATTCAAAATTGCCTAACAAAAAACTTAAAGAATTTTTGTATTTTTTTTTTAAATTTTCGGGAAACAGGTAACCATTGAAAACCTATTATACAATATATTATAGTATTACCAATCGGGAGGGAGAGACGTTTAAAAATCGTTTATTTTATTAAATGTATATTACTTATGACACGAAGGCGTGTGGTTTCACGGCGTTCGTTGTCTTCGCGTATAGTGTACGCCATCACTGCACCAGAATAATAATAATTTAATATTATGCACCTCGATAATGGTGGTAAACAGGATGACGGATTGCTGCGGAGGAATTACTTATTATGCGAGGATATTGTGTGAAGTATAACCGTGAAAATAATAATTTACCCATCGCGTCGGTGATCGAATCCTTATAGGTATATCACATACTATAAAAATATTATGAATTGGTAAGAGGGAAGGAGGGGTAATTTTTCTGAGGACAAAAATTATAGCTGAAAAAATTTAATATTATTTAATTAATATTAATATTAAATAATATCATGACGATGGCGGCACGGTGTCATTGACTGGTCCAAGTATAATTGACTAACCTACATTCATCGTTCGCCATCTTGGTGGGCAGGTTGCACTTGAAAGATGAGATGTCGTCATTTTTTTTGACGCACAAGTAACACTGCTCGTTGCAGGCGCAAGTCATCTCGTTATCCGTGCATCCCTTTTTACATTCATCTTCGCTGTAGAACAGAGGATTGTTATTATTGTCCATTGTACACAAGAAACAATAGTAAGTCGATGGTTTGTCCTTTGTTTTGTCGTTGTTGGAGATGCACGGTCCATTCAATTTCATGTAGCACCGCGATCCTATGCATTCGTCACACGACAAGAAGTCACTTTTAATTATTCCAATTTGAACAGATGGAGATGGTGCAGGTAAAATAGGTTGGTTGGAGTACACGTAGATGAAGTTCAAAAGTATGGAGAAAACGAACACGGGCACGACTCTGTACGACAGAAACATTTTGGCTTTGCTGCTGTGGTTGTTTTTTCGGACGGAATCGAGTCTGGTACCTAATATGCGGTACTGCGATGTCTGTTATTTCGGAATCTGTTCCTCAACGACGACGAAGTTGATCCGGTCAATATTTGCGAGTTAATATTTGATGGACTTACACTACAGTTCCGATCGGATTTCGCTTCGTTTTTATAGCTGAACGGCTGTCGGGTTCGCGATCGTGGTGTCGTTTAATTGGTCGGGTTTCGTCGTGGTAGAGATGTGCGATGGGCGGTCGAATCAGCACGACAAAATTATTTTGTTTGACTTCCGTCGTCAGTACAGTGTGTCACAAAAGTCCTGTTACATTGTAATTATCTCTGTGTCAAATCCTCCGCGTGATCATAACTAAATGATACTGTAAAACTTGCCATTTTGTATTAGTATTTTGTATGAATAATATAATACTTGAAACTTGTAATGCACTAGTGATTACGATTAAATTATTATTTTCTTCGTCGCCAATTTTTTAAATATTATTAATATAAATATTAAATAATAACATAAACGTATTATATCGACATTTATTGTTAACAGTATAAATCGTAATGTCGTACAATATGTTTCTACTCGCTTATGGTACTTATGATTATTGTTAGTATAAACAGTATATAGGTGTAATATCATATAATATAAATGCTGAATATGCAACAATTGTGATGGCTTATTCGCATCTCCAGCTATTATATTGTCGAAATGATTTGATGATGACCCATTGGGTTCGAGTTGAGCAGTAACAGAGCCTGAGTGAGTCGTGTGCATAATGAATCTGGACCTTATTTTATGGGTACCTAATTTTTAATTTTTTTTTTTTTTTTTGATAGCAAAATAAATAATATAGGTAGTATTAAACTACAAAATATCATAGACTGACAAATCGTCTCCACTCAGAACCATTTTTCTTATGACATGGAATAAACACCTACAAACCAAACGACTAACTTTAAATAATCGCATGCGCATGCTCAGACCTCTCTTAATTAGAAATAAGTGTTCCACCCTTAACACCATACTATTAATCTACAAAGCTCTACTTAAACCAATCTGGACGTATGGACTCCAACTGTGGGGTGCTGCCAAAAAATCCAACACTAATCGAATTCAAACATTCCAAAATATATCAATCCGACGACTATCTAATGTCCCGCCTTATATCTCTAACCAAACTCTTCATAAAGATCTTCATATGAGAACTATTGTAGAGGAAGCACACATTTTTTATACACATTTTCACAAACGACTTCAAACCCATCCAAACCCTCTCATAAAAGATCTTTCCATCCTTACACTCCCAGGAAATCCTAACCGCAGATTAAAAAGGAAATGGTGCTAGTGTTTATGTTGCTAATGGTTTTAGTGTTGTAAAATTAGTTCACTCTTAGCATATGTTGTATAATTTGTACCATTGTACCATTGATTAATTATTATTATGTATATTTAATCAATGATTATTGATTGTACCTATATTGTTTTGTTTACATTTTACATATTATTATATGGTAATTAATTATTAAATTAAATTTCTGTTTTAGTATGGCTACCTACAAGCAATAACCTAATTATACATCACAAAATGTTATCATACATGTTTTTGTGGGTTGGCTAAGAACAATAATTAGATCATAGGTTATGTAAAATATGTATTTAGATATATATTGTATAATTGAATAAAAAAAAAATCAGACTTAGTATGGAAATAATAATCTACACAACATATACAAGAATATTATGTATATATGTGTATTATTTGTAGTATTAATCATAATTAATATTATTATTTGTGATGCTCCACTTGTCTTAGCTCTTATGTACTACTTGAGTACCCGAATAAATATTTGACTTGAATATATGTTACAACCGTACAACAAATATAATATTTTATAATGCATAAATATTTGAAAATGCACATAACTCATTCGCAATTTACTCTAATATCAAAACCAATCAAAAGTACACAATTAAAACTATATAGTGAACGAAAATTTGCTATGTAGTATACATGTGTAAGACGTTGACAACACATGCGGGTGCGAAGTTCTTTTAATTTTTATAGTCTTTCTAAGTTCAAAATGTTGAACGCACCGTTTGGACCAATATATTAGATATTTAAATTTATTACGACAATTAACGATTAATAGAACTACTAGAACTATATTTAGATAGATAGGTACTTATGGATTGAATACCACTGTTTGTTAATTATTATTTATTAATAAATTATCATGAATTTATGCTATTTACTCACAAATCTAATATTTATTTTTTAGTTATACCTATCTATTTTAGATAATAGCAGTATTTGGCATAATATATTACTTCCTATATGTCTCGAATCACCTCAAGTTTAAGTCTGTGGGGTGGGCACATCAATATATTTAGAGTGATGGTTTTATCACCACTACAACCGTTAAGAAATTGAAACTTTATGTCGCACATTTCCATAATGAATTGCTGTTGAACAATGTCGCGTCCACAGAACGTATAGTTATCACGCGGAGGATTTAACACAGAGATAATTACAATATAACGGGACATTTGTGACACACTGTTCGACGGAAGTCAAACAAAATAATTTTATCGTGTTGATTCGACCGCCCATCGCACGTCTCTACCACGACGAAACCCGACCAATTAAACGACACCACGATCGCGAACCCGACAGGCGTTCGGCTATAAAAACGAAGCGTAATCCGACCGGAACTGTAGTGTAAGTCCATCAAATATTAACGCGCAAGCATTGACCAGATCAACTTCGTCATCGTTGAGGAACAGATTCCGAAATAACAGACATCGCAGTACCGCACATTAGGTACCAGACTTGATTCCGTCCGAAAAAACAACAATAACAGCAAAGCCAAAATGTTTCTGCCGTACACCGTCGTGCCCGTGTTAGTATTCGTCATACTTTTGAACATCGTCTTCGTGTACTCTGACGATAACGATAATGTCTTCGAGTCGTGTAGCGATTGCGTGCAATCGGGCTGCCACAAAGATAGTGGAGGACCGTGCATCCCTATCAGCAACTCATCGAATTTCCAGTGTCTCCTGTGTACACAGGACAGTGACAATAACAATCTGTATCTCACCCAAAACGATTGTATAAATAATTGCGGTGAATACAAGGCTTGCGTCTGCAGTGGGCAGTGTTTTGCGTGCGTCTCAACGGAAAACCCCAACTCAACACCTCCCCCGTGTAACACTCCCACCCAGAAGCTGGACGATAAATGTGCGTTAGTCAGTTACACCGACTAGTAATACTAATATACTGTATAATAGGTTTTCAATAGTTGCCCATTTCTCGAAAATGTGTCTGTCAATGTAAAAAAAAAGATATAAACATTCTTTAAGTTATCGTTATGCAATATTCTACATGATATTATAGAAATAAACTATTGTACCTTCGTTGTTATTATTATATAGTTAAGATTCAATGTTTGTAACAATATATATTATAGATTATAATATATAATCGGTGCATCTATCTAACTATTATATATTATGTATTATTTTATCAATAACAAACTTTATTACTGCATCACGTATATTATTTGTGCTTTATTTATTTAGATTTTAAAAGCTCTAAGCCTCACCTTATTTGAATTTCAAATGTTATAAAACTGAAAATGGTTGATATAACAGTAAAACAACTATAATTTACTTATAATGGAAACATACAGAGTAATTCATTAAACGTGCTCGCACACCTTTCTTCTTCAATAACGCAGACATTCAAAGTCTGATTAATGGGATTTACTATTACTTATAGGTACGTACTTTAAGACCATCTTTTTTCATATTCAGTAAATTTTTCATACATTCTACTCAATCTTATACGCCGTAGAATGTAGATTATGTTGAAAGCGAAATCATCCTAAAAATTAGACGATGGATGATTGATAATAATTATGAGTTGACTCTTCATACTCAGTTTCCTAAAGCATATATAGTGGAGTTGGATTACTTGTTTCTAAGCTTTATGGAATTAAAAATAATATTACCTATTATTATTATTATTTTTATTGATCTTAAGCCTGGTGACTAAGGCCATTAGGTATACATACTACATAGGCCATTGGGTTTGGGATGGTACAGTAGCGCTTATTTTTGTGTATCGAGTTTGTAGGTTTTTTAAGTGTGTAGGGTTGTAACAAGTGTTTTTGTATGTGTGGCATGGATATGTTTTTGAAAATCCCGAGTGATTACAGCAACAGGGGTAGCAACTACGGCCGGTACCGTATACCGTATCACTTTCAAAGTTTGAAATCAAATCATTATTTTACCACATATGACTTATTAGGTATAATATATTTATTATACACTAAAACAAAAATACATTTCCGTAATTTTAAAGTTAATATATGCATGTTTAATGCATAAAACAGTATTATTTTAGATAATAATAATTAAAATTTAGAATCTTTATTGTACAGCTAAGTACACATAGAAGATATTTTAAGACCTACCTATGTTATCATAATAAATTGAAGCTTAATAACTCATATTATAATCTACAAATCTTGCATTATTTTAATATTAATTAGTTAGTAGTGGTACAATTTAATACACACCAAGTTTAAAATACATTATATATATTATACTAATGTGTACTAAACGGAAATGTGAAAATTATTTTCTGTTTAAAAATGTATTTAAATGTTCAATTGTTACAAATTTCCCATAAGTGTATATTGCTTAAGTGGACGTTCACCCTCAAGTATTGTCTCCGTTTTACTCACGTACTACACATGGCAAATTTTCGTTCACTATTTAAAATTATGTGCTGTTAGTTTTGATATATTAGAGCGAACTGAGTCAATATCAAACTTTTAGGTAAGAACATTATCTGTGTTCTTTCGTTGGTTTTTTACGATATTTTAATTTTTAAATGAGTTATTCGTATTATTATTATTCAATTATAATCATGTGCATTGTGTACAATTGTATTTAAATGTGGTACCTGTCGTGCCATCGTAGTCGTAAATATTATACCAAAACCCGAAACGATTACATAAATCAGGCACGCAGATTTATTATTCAATTAAATATTTGATTGTACCCAACTATTATTGGAGTTTTTTGAAATTTATTTTGTTTTAGTGTTGTCAAATTAGTTCGCTCTTAGCATAATATGTTGTATAATTTGTACCATTGTACCTATATATTGTTTTGTTTACATTTTACATAATTATTATATGGTAATTAATTATTAAATTAAACTTCTGTTTTAGTATGGCGACCTACATGCAATAATCTGATTATACATTACAAAATGTTATCATACATTTTTTTGTGGGTTGGCTAAGAACAAAAATTAGATCATAGGTTATATAAAATATGTACTTAGGTATATAATGTATAATTGAATAAAAAAAAAAATAAGACATAGTATGGAAATAGTAATCTACACAACCTATACAGGAATATTATGTATATATGTGTATAATTTGTAGTATTATGTATAATTAATATTATTATTTGTGATGCTCCACTTAGTCCACTTATCTTAGATCGTATGTACTACTTGAGTACTCCAATAAATATTTGACTTGAATTTTGGTCTACAACCGTACAACAAATATAATATTTTATAATAAAGGTTCAGGAAGACTTGGATTTCAAGGGAAAATGTCATCAAGACCCTAACACTTACAGTGCGTACTGCTGCCTCCGAATTAAGTCCCAAAATTAAAAATTTAGTAACTAGTCGGGTTGATAGTTTAGCCAGATTGTTTTAGTTAGGTACTTGTTACTACTTTCTACAGTAGTTTTGTACCGAATTTTTTTTGCGGAAGTGATAATTTATACAATACGCTTACACTTTCCTTCTCATTCTAACAGGCTTAGGACTTAGGACTATTTTCTGAACTATATGTAATATATTTTGGCCATAGATATAAATGAGGCTAAAAATGTCAAAATGGATTTTTGTCAAAAAAAAAGAATTATTATATTTTTATTTTTTATAAAATAAGATATAAGTAGTTCAAAATTAACAATAGGAAGGCATAGGTACCTAAATGTTAAAAATACATTTAATATATTTAATACGATTTAAAAATCATTTGTTGGTTCATAAAATGATATAAGACATTTCATAAACTCAAATCGTAACACAAAGTGAAATATTCAGGTTGATAATTAATAATCATTATTAGTTGAGAGAACGATTAAATTCATTTTGAATTACAAAAAAGTGATTTTAGATTCTGAGCGGAGCGATGAATGAATTGATTTTACAACGTTGTGCTTTTTTTTTGTATACCTGCGTGTACACGATAAGTTGTCGAAATAGTACTTAGATTTTCAACTTCAGAGGTTTTTACGGTTGGAAAGTGAATGTAGTTGGGAAGGTCAAATTTTGAATTTCACATAGAGTTCAAAAGCACAGAAAAAAACAACAACAAAATTAAGGCAAAACGGGAATTTTTACGCAACATCAATTTTTGAGAAAATCAAATTTTGATATTGGTGTAACTCTAAAACAAATTACCACAGACATATGAAATCTTCGCTGAATGTTAATAGTGGCATTTTCTATACTCGGAAAATTTTTAAAAATATCTCTTAATCTTTTGAAGTTGTTTATAGAAATTTGAAATTTTCATTTTTTTTTTTTTCATAAATGACAGTAAAATTGTATTCTTCTGGTAAAAAAAAACTGTTTTTTTAATACAAGGCTCTTATTATATTGTAACAACGAAAAAAAAAATATTAAAAAAACCTAGTCACAATTTTCTAATATAAGTATTTAAGTTTGAATTTCGACAAAATACATAAAAATCACGAAAATTCGCAATTTATTTTTAGTTAAAAATTCATAAAAATTAATTTTTTTAAATCTAAGATTTGAAAATTAAATATAAGATTATTCATGAGTTTGTATACTTTTATCAAATAAAAAATATCTACTGGATAGATGAATTCAAATTTTAATGCTCATTTGAATTACAACATTAGATATTCACTCCATGTCACTTATACCAATATTCTTATTTGGTCGTTATTCAAAAACGAATAACTGTAGAACCTAGAAATTTACACAATATTTTAAAAATTCACAAAATATGTTACATTTATATGCGATTTGTTTTAGGCAAAAATTAAAAATCTTTGACAAAATTATTATATATTATTACTAGCTGATTCCGTGCACTTCGTTGCCCGTTAAATGTACTAAATTTATATGACTCAAACTTTGTTCAATTCGTTATTTAATAATCGGTGTATGGATTTCAAACTTATCTTAACTTTTCCGTTACCTGGAATAAAAATTCTGATTTGCAGAAGTATAATATTATCAGGTAGGCAATCTGGATCACAGACTTGGTGCTGTTTGTACGTAAGTTTATGATTTAACTCTTAAGTATTAAAGTTATACCAAGTTTCCATTTTTACTTAATTCCTCTAACGGTGAATTATTATAATAAATTAATACAAAATCCTTGATTATGCTAGCAATATATTTTTATACATATAAATATTAGATAGCTGAATTACCCGGCGTTGTCAAGGGAAAAAATAGCTCGGGAGGTATTCAACTATTTTATATAAAAAAAATGAGAATGAAAAAACTACTATTTTCTTATATTTTGTACCTTTTTTATTTATTTATTTATATATTATCTCTGTACATATTTCTATTAAGGTTATAATACTTCTTTGTAAACAATATTTATATTTTTTTTTTGCTCATTTTTTGCTGGACAGATGGCGACACAGTCATTTCATCATCACCTCGTTGTATTCCTCTAACCCGGTAACTTTCTCAAATTTTTCATGCCCAAAACTTTCTCTGTGATGTCATCTTTAATTTAAAAAAAATTGCAAGACGATCCAATAGGTAGTTTCGAAGCCAACCCGTAACAAAGATTTCCTCTTTTGCTTGATTTCGGTTTTATATATTTAGATTATATACAATATTCAAATTTTTTTTTTTTTTTTTATACTAATAAAGGAATTAATGTATAAATTAGCTCAAAAATAATATTCTGGTATTTAACAATAATTACTAAATCCATATATGTATATTATGTTTATTGAGAATAGGTTTTTTATTTGTCAACATAATATATGAAAAATAAGTAAATAAATAAATTATAAAACAACGTCATATAACACTGGTTTTAGGACGTATAAACACTATAAAATAATAAAAAAAAAGTAAATAATTCCATAAATCTAGATTAAAATGTTAAAATATGCTATCGTGTACTTAGCTGTACAATAAAGAATTTAAATTGTAATTATTATTATCTGAAATAAAACTGTTTTATGCATATATTGACTTTAAAACTATGGTAATGTGTTTTTGTTTTAGTGTATGATAAATATATTATACGGTATAATTTACCGATACCGTATACTCAGTGCGTTTTCGAAGATTGAGCGTACGACCACGCCTCACCAATCCACTAAAAATATTAATAATATCTCAAAATTAGTAAAAATATTGTAAAATGTGCATGCCATTGTATATGGAAAATGTTTATACAAATGTTTAATGAAAATATCAGGTAGGTATCTATGGTAATTCGTTTTTGAGTTACACGAAACAAATAAAATCAATTTTGACAAAAAATTCATTGCATAAAAATTCATGTTTTCCTTAGTTTTGTTTTTCTCAATGTCTTTAAATAGTACTGGAAATTTCTATTTTGAATTTTCAAAAATACCAACTAGATCCAATTTTTTTTTTATCAGAAATCACTTTCAAAGTTTGAAATCAAATCATTATTATACCACTTATGACTTATTAGGTACCTATAATATATTTATTATGCACTAAAACAAAAATACATTTCCGTAATTTTAAAGTTAATATATGCATGTTTAATGCATAAAACAGTTTTATTTTAGATAATAATAATTAAAATTTAGAATCTTTATTGTACAGCTAAGTACACGATAGAAGATATTTTAAGACCTACCTATGTTATTATAATAAATTGAAGCTTAATAACTCATATTATAATCTATAAATCTTGCATTATTTTAATATTAATTAGTAAGTAGTGGTACAATTTAATACACAACAAGTTTAAAATACATTATATATATTATACTAATGTGTACTAAACGGAAATTTGAAAATTATTTTCTGTTTAAAAATGTATTTAAATGTTCAATTGTTACAAATTTCCCATAAGTGTATATTGCTTAAGTGGACGTTCACCCTCAAGTATTGTCTCCGTTTTACTCACGTACTCGTACTACACATGGCAAATTTTCGTTCACTATTCAAAATTATGTGCTGTTAGTTTTGATATATTAGAGCGAACTGAGTCAATATCAAACTTTTAGGTAAGAACATTATCTGTGTTCTTTCGTTGGTTTTTTACGATATTTTAATTTTTAAATGAGTTATTCGTATTATTATTATTCAATTATAATCATGTGCATTGTGTTTAATTGTATTTAAATGTGGTACCTGTCGTGCCATCGTAGTCGTAAATATTATACCAAAACCCGAAACGATTACATAAATCAGGCACGCAGATTTATTATTCAATTAAATATTTGATTGTACCCAACTATTATTGGAGATTTTAAAAGCTCTAAGCCTCACCTTATTTGAATTTCAAATGTTATAAAACTGAAAATGGTTGATATAACAGTAAAACAACTATAATTTACTTATAATGGAAACATACAGAGTAATTCATTAAACGTGCTCGCACACCTTTCTTCTTCAATAATGCAGACATTCAAAGTCTGATTAATGGGATTTACTATTACTTATAGGTACGTACTTTAAGACCATCTTTTTTCATATTCAGTAAATTTTTCATACATTCTACTCAATCTTATACGCCGTAGAATGTAGATTATGTTGAAAGCGAAATCATCCTAAAAATTAGACGATGGATAATAATTATAATAATTATGAGTTGACTCTTCATACTCAGTTTTCTAAAGCATATATAGTGGAGTTGGATTACTTGTTTCTAAGCTTTATGGAATTAAAAATAATATTACCTATTATTATTATTATTTTTATTGATCTTAAGCCTGGTGACTAAGGCCATTAGGTATACATAGGCCATTGGGTTTGGGATGGTACGGTAGCGCTTATTTTTGTGTATTGAGTTTGTAGGTTTTTTAAGTGTGTAGGGTTGTAACAAGTGTTTTTGTATGTGTGGCATGGATATGTTTTTGAAAATCCCGAGTGATTACAGCAACAGGGGTAGCAACTACGGCCGGTACCGTATACCGTATCACTTTCAAAGTTTGAAATCAAATCATTATTTTACCACTTATGACTTATTAGGTATAATATATTTATTATACACTAAAACAAAAATACATTTCCGTAATTTTAAAGTTAATATATGCATGTTTAATGCATAAAACAGTATTATTTTAGATAATAATAATTAAAATTTAGAATCTTTATTGTACAGCTAAGTACACGATAGAAGATATTTTAAGACCTACTTATGTTCTTATAATAAATTGAAGCTTTATAACTAATATTATGATATATAAATTTGTTGTTGCTAAAATTCCAAATAATCTATACTGTAAAACAGAAAACCTCCTCGAACCTAATTCCGATCACTCTTCAGTGATGTTAACAGTAAGTGCTTCCCCACTGACTAGACAGGAGTCTCCTAAATTATTCAATTCCTATACCGACAAGTTTAAATTCCATAATCTTGTTGACCAGAAAATCCGTCTCAATGTAAAACTTAAAACACCTGCGGATATTGATCTTGCTGTTAATAACCTTACAAAACTGATACAGTCTGCGGCTTGGTCTTCAAGAAGAAAACCTCAACCTGCAGCTCATCACCCCTAATTCCAGGATATATACGCAGTATCATTGTAGATAAACGTAAAGCTAGAGCTTTGTATCAACGAATGCGTCTTCCGTCCGATAAACAAAAATATAATAAACTGGCCAACCACCTTAAAAAAGTTTTGGCGAAATATAAATCCGAATTTTCTTTCAAATCTATCTACTAAAGATGGTAGTCTCTGTGGAGAGACTAAAAAAATCTGTAAATATAAATTTGCTAACCTTCCAATCAAAAACCCAGATTGCAGTTATGTAATTTCTGACCTGGACAAAGCTGAACTTTTCAAAGCGCATCTTTCTGATATTTTCCAACCTCATCCTGACATTTTCTCCCATACCATTGTTAATACTGTTAATGATTATCTTAATCCTCCATTCCCTCCTACGACTAGTCCTGTTAAACATTTCACACCAAATGATATTAAATTCGCAATAAGTCAAACCTCCCTTAGGAAATCTCCAGGATTCGACCTAATTACAGCTGAAGTAGCTAGATGCCTACCTAAAAAAGCAATTGTACATCTTTCCCATATTTTTAACTCATTTTTACGTCTCTCTTACTTCCCAATTTTATGGAAATTCTCTACAATTATCTAAGTCCCTAAACCTAATAAACCACCTGATTCTATTTCCTCTTTTCGTCCCATAAGCCTACTTCCATTTTTTGCCAAAATTCTGGAAAAACTTTTACTCAAACGTTTGCTCCCGTGTATAGCAGAAAACAATATCATTACCAATTCTCAATTTGGATTTCGTACTGCCCACTCAACTACACAGCAGGTCCATAGAGTACTTGATGCCATATCCTACGCCTTAGAAAAAAAAACTTTTCTGCACTAGTGCATTTTCTCGATATTTCTCAGGCGTTCGATTGGATATGGCATGATGGCCTTTTCTATAAATTAAAAAAATTTCTTTATCCTACCTACTTTCTTGTTATTAAATCATATCTCTCTGGGCGTAATTTTCAAGTCCGTGTTGGTAATGCCTACTCTTCTATAGCCAATATTTCAGCGGGTGTCCCCCAAGGTGGTTTTCTCTCTCCCCTCCTTTATAATATATATGCCTCGGATCAACCAACCTCCCCTAACACAATGGTTGCAGATTATGCGGATGAGAAAGCTATACTCTCAACTCACTCTAACCCTGTATTAGCAGTTCAAAATCTCCAATCTCACCTTTCTCTTATGGAAGATTGGTACACCAACTGGAAGTTTAAAATTAATCAAGCGAAATCTATCCATACGACGTTCACCCTAAGACTTACCCCTTTCAATGATGTTTTCATTTACGGGACCCAAATTCCAAGTGCTCAGAACACTAAATATCTTGGCCTAACCCTCGATAAAAGGCTGACGTGGGCCCAACATATTAAATCAAAAAGAATAAACTTAAACCAACGTTTACGTCTTTTAAAAAATCTCATTTATAATAACAGATACACTCATACTAGTACCAAATTCCTTATTTATAAATCCTTACTTAAACCCATGTGGACATATGGACTGGAATTATGGGGAAACGCAAAAAAGTCCAATCTAAACAAAATACAAACTTTCCAAAATCTAGCGCTTCGTAAATTATTAAATGACCCCCATCTATGTATCTAATCATACTATTCATTCAGATTTAAAAATGCCTCTAGTGCATGATGAAGCAAAAATTTATTATAAACGTTTCCACCACAACTTATTATCTCACCCCAATGACCTCGTTAGAAATCTCTCTACCCCAACTATCCCCGGAAACCCCCCAAGAAGGTTAAAACGTAAATGGTTCCGTGACTTGCTTATATAAATCAAGTACTAAATAATTAAGTATACTATAAAAAAAAAAACGAGCGGGAGTGTCATTAATGGGTGGCTGCTCTCATCAAACATAACATGTACAATATAATTTATTGTAAACTCTTTTTATTATTAATATTAATTGTTTTGATACCTTATATATTTTCTGTTTCACATTTACTCATTGTGCCTAAGGTATAGATTGTAAATTTCTTTTAAAAATAAAAATATTGCTCTTGTGTTTTTCTAGATGCAGCACAAGCGTTCGACCGAGTGTGGCATAAAGGTTTGCAATTTAAACTTAAAAAATTTCTTCCCTCTTCATTATATTTATTAATTAAATCTTATTTGACTGATCGATACTTTCAAGTCCAATACAACTCATTGATTTCAGAAATCGCACCAATTAAAGTGGGTGTACCACAAGGTGGTATACTTTCCCCTTTTCTCTTCAACGTCTACGTAGCTGACCAACCCACCACGCAACAAACTATTGTAGCCGATTATGCTGACGACAAAGTAATTTTATCCATTAATAAGAATCCTCTAACTGCCTCATCCAACTTACAAGTACAACTAAATCAGTTATCCGATTGGCACCAAAAATGGCGAGTCAAAATAAATACGTTCTCACTCAAACAAGGGATATGTCCAAACGTAACCCTTAACAATGTACAAATTCCCACTTGCGATACTGTAAAATATCTAGGATTGATCCTTAATAAAAGACTGACATGGAATAAACACCTACAAACCAAACGACTAACTTTAAATAATCGCATGCGCATGCTCAGACCTCGCTTAATTAGAAATAAGTGTTCCACCCTTAACACCGAACTATTAATCTACAAAGCTCTACTTAAACCAATCTGGACGTATGGACTCCAACTGTGGGGTGCTGCCAAAAAATCCAACACTAATCGAATCCAAACATTCCAAAATATATCAATCCGACGACTATCTAATGCCCCGCCTTATATCTCTAACCAAACTCTTCTTAACGATTTTCATATGAGAACTATTGTAGAGGAAGCACACATTTTTTATACACATTTTCACAAACGATTTCAAACCCATCCAAACCCTCTCATAAAAGATCTTTCCATCCTTACACTCCCAGGAAATTCTAACCGCAGATTAAAAGGGAAATGGTGCCGTGACCTTTTACAAAACTTAAATGACTAACGTCTCTATGTAGTTATAATAATTAATCAATAGTCAAGAGTCACTAATGGGTGGAAGCTTAATCACACCTTTCATGTCTATTTATTTATTTTTTTTTTTAATTTAATTTAATTTTTTTTTTCTGTTTTGTTTGTTTTCTATGCTCTCATCAAATAAACTTATTGTGCTAATATTGTACAGATTGTTTATATCTAATAAAAAACTAAAAAAAAAAAAAATTAGTTATTCGTATTATTATCATTCAATTATTATCATGTGCATTGTGGACAATTGTATTTATATGCGGGAACCTGTCGTGCCATCGTAGTCGTAAATATTATACCAAAACCCGAAACGGTTATATAAATCAGGCACGCAGATTTATTATTCAATTAAATATTTGATTGTACCCAACTATTATTGGAGTTTTTTGAAATTTATTTTGTTTTAGTGTTGTCAAATTAGTTCACTCTTAGCATATGTTGTATAATTTGTACCATTGTACCTATATTGTTTTGTTTACATTTTACATTAAATTTCTGTTTTAGTATGGCTACCTACATACAATAACCTAATTATACATTACAAAATGTTATCATACATGTTTTTGTGGGTTGGCTAAGAACAATAATTAGATCATAGGTTATGTAAAATATGTACTTAGATATATAATGTATAATTGAATAAAAAAAAAATCAGACTTAGTATGGAAATAATAATCTACACAACATATACAAGAATATTATGTATATATGTGTATTATTTGTAGTATTAATCATAATTAATATTATTATTTGTGATGCTCCACTTATCTTAGCTCTTATGTACTACTTGAGTACCCGAATAAATATTTGACTTGAATATATGTTACAACCGTACAACAAATATAATATTTTATAATGCATAAATATTTGAAAATGCACAATGCACATAACTCATTCGCAATTTACTCTAATATCAAAACCAAAAGTACACTATTAAAACTATATAGTGAACGAAAATTTGCTATGTAGTATACATGTGTAAGACGTTGACAACACATGCGGGTGCGGAGTTCTTTTAATTTTTATAGTCTTTCTAAGTTCAAAATGTTGAACGCACCGTTTGGACCAATATATTAGATATTTTAATTTATTACGACAATTAACGATTAATAGAACTACTAGAACTATATTTAGATAGATAGGTACTTATGGATTGAATACCACTGTTTGTTAATTATTATTTATTAATAAATTATCATGAATTTATGCTATTTACTCACAAATCTAATATTTATTTTTAGTTATACGTATCTATTACAGATAATAGAAGTATGTGGCATAATATATTACTTCTTATATGTCTCGAATCACCTCAAGTTTAAGTCTGTGGGGTGGGCACATCAATATATTTAGAGTGATGGTTTTATCACCACTACAACCGTTAAGAAATTGAAACTTTATGTCGCACATTTCTATAATGAATTGCTGTTGAACAATGTCGCGTCTACAGGACGCGTATAGTTATCACGCGAAGGATTTGACACAGAGATAATTACAATGTAACGGGACTTTTGTGACACACTGTTCGACGGAAGTCAAACAAAATAATTTTGTCGTGTTGATTCGACCACCCATCGCACATCTCTACCACGACGAAACCCGACCAATTAAACGACACCACGATCGCGAACCCGACAGCCGTTCGGCTATAGAAACGAAGCGTAATCCGATCGGAACTGTAGTGTAAGTCCATCAAATATTAACGCGCAAACATTGACCGGATCATCTTCGTCGTCGTTGAGGAACAGATTCCGAAATAACAGACATCGCTGTACCGAATATTAGGTACCAGACTAGATTTCTTCCGAAAAAACAACAACAAAAGCAGCAAAGCCAAAATGTTTCAGTCGTACACCGTCGTGCCCTTGTTCGTTTTCGCCATACTATTGAACTTCATCTACGTGTTCTCCGACGATAACAATGTGGGGATAACAATGGTAATAAACACCTATAACTTCTCTTCATGTGAAGAATGCATAAAATCGACGTGCTACACCCAATTGATTGGATCGTGCATCCCCAACAACGACTCCAAACCGGACTCACCGTCGACTTTCCAGTGTTTATTGTGTGCAACAGAAGATGATGGACATACTTACTTCTACAGCGAAGATGAGTGTAAAGAGAAATGCACGGGTAGCGATATGACTTGCGCTTGCAACGAGCAGTGTTACGAGTGCGTCAAAAAAAATGACGACATCTCATTTTACACGTGCAACCTGCCCACCCAGATGGCGGACGATAATTGTACATTAGTCAAATATTACACTTAGCCAGTCAATCACACCGTGCCGCCGTCGTCATGATATTATTTAATATTAATATTAATTACATTATATTATATTTTTTCAACTATAATTTTTGTCTTCTGAAAAATTACCCCTCCTTCCCTTCCCTATAAGGATTCGATCACCGACGCGATGGGTAAATTATTATTTTCACTGTTTTACTTCACACAATATCCTTTGTAATGATTTAAAAAGCTGGGTAATATTAGGTTATTTTATGGTGATATATTTGTAAGCCTCTAAATCAAATACACAATTATAAACATATTACCTCTCCGATCTTTGTGGTGACTTCTCCGTTGATAATGTCTGTGGTTAATGTCTGAAGACTAGGATGAGGTGACCGATATATGTTATTAAAATAAAAATATATTATTTAACTGACTCTTATTAATTTTATTTAACTTTTTAAATACTTCACAACATTATTCGTACATTTAATGATAAACACTATTTTACAATTACGTCTTTTTGTATAGACGGTCTGCGTAGTCTTTTACACTCGCCTTCGAACATCTATAAAAAAAGACAGTAACTACACGTATGCGTTTGTGACTGTGAACTCAGTCCCTTATATCTAAATATCTGTGTGCGTGTGCGTGTGTATGTGTGTATGTATGTGTACAAAATCTTATCGTTAATAATGATTATTATAATCGATTTATTATATATTTTACATTTAAAAAAAGATATGATGGCTTAAGCACACATCATTACACCTCATTCCTCACATAATAAGTAATTCCTCCGCAGCAATCCGTCATCCTGTTCACCACCATTATCGTGGTGCATAATATTAAATTATTATTATTCTGGTGCGGTGGTGGCGTAAACTATACGCGAAGACAACGAACGCCGTGAAACCGCACGCCTTCGTGTCGTAAGTAAAATACATTCAATAAAATAAACGATACGTCTCTCTCTTCCGATTGGTAATACTATAATATATTGTATAATAGGTTTCCAAAGGTTACCCGTTTGTCGAAAATTTGTTCGTCTGTGTAAAAAAAAAGCGGGTAAGTGGATGTCGCTCTGCTGTACATTAGGGGGTGGGGTGGACCCCTAATGTTTATAATATATCATAGCACTTATTAAGCACCATCAATATACGTATATTGTTTTTAATAATTCAAATAGCATTTTTTTTTTTTTTATTTATTTATCATATAAACCCGAAAACTATGACCATTAGCTGTTTTTAGGGGAGAGGGGTTGATTTGGAACACTTAATGTTTGTGTGGCATTTCGGCAAGAATTTGTTGCTAAAAAGCCTGATGGCCAGTGATCACCCATCCGGGAGCTAGCGACACCAGTCGGCACGTACACTCGGAGCGTGTCCGTAGTTGAACCACACCGCACCACATATAAAATTATTTTTTACGCTACCGTACGAACGAAATGTAATATTATAGTCATTGGTCAATGCCAAATAACTAAATACCGCGGTGTTTAATAATAATTAAGTTTTAAATTTAATTTAAATTTAAAATTAAAATTAGTTTGTTATTACTAACAAATTGTACCAATATCAAACAATCGAATTATATGATTATACAATAGTACCTAATAGTCACTGCATAGTGCATATATTATATGTAAAAAAAAGTTACACATAATATATATTCATATTATATACCTATTATTATTTTGTGTTCGACTATACCCAAAAGGGAAATGTTTTGCAGTAATTGTTTCAGGAAACATTCAATTTGAAAGTTTCAAAAATTCAATTTAACTTCCAGCTAGGTACACTAAACACTTGTTTTATTTGATTGCATTTGAATACGAATATTACAATCAAACAAGTACCCACGTTAATATAGATACGTTATTTGTGAAATTTGGAATTTATTAATTTAAGACTAATACTACTTATGAAACAAACCTTAAAATACACAGTCATTATGCACATTATACATGTATAGTGTATTGGTGTACACCTAGTCCTTTGTTTTATGTTGCTCACAATGCTCACATGTATGTCACATATTTTCAATGTTTCATGTTTGTTTAATTGAAATGAGCCAATATAATAATAACGTGCAATAACGTCATTTTTACTCAGACAGGGACATCCACCCTTTGCAAAATCTTTAAACGTATAGCGGTCGTTTGCCCCTTGTATTTGGTCTGGGTGCCACAGAGTCCATTAATTTCTATTGCGAGGTGAACGAGGAATGACGAGTGCCATGCACAAAACAATATTATAGCGTCTTTTGTTCAGGGTTTTGGTTTTAATGAACAAATTAAAAATAATTTGCGAATTTCCATATCGAAGTAAAAGTTATGAAGCTACGTAAATCGACGCAATTTTGATAATTTTTTTCAATTTTATTTTTGAAGTATTATTCTGTAAAATAGTTTAACTGTTTACCATGCGTCGATATTTATTAATTATTTATGTAATAATATATTATACATATTATTATAATATGACATGTTAATTTTATCATTATCTAATATTAACATATTACCACAGATTATATAATTTATATAATAATTTTATATAATCTGTGATATTACTCTAAGGAGTAAAATGTGAGCGCAAGCAACGTGGCGCGATCTAGTGTATATTTATCATCCGATGTTCTAAATAATTTTTCCTGATATATGTCATTGTCTATAACTTTTACAACAAAAATTATGTGATGTTTAAATGTTTCGAAAATTAATAACAATATAAATTATTGACCGAATACTAATAATTTGAATATCAAATTGTACACTTATCGCGTCTATTATACTTTATAATGTATTAGTCACTTTCGATTATTCAATATTAATTGGTCGCATAATTTGCTCGTTTGTATTCCACTTTCGTATTTGGTATTATAAATACAATGGCGTAGCGAGGGTGGGCAAGGGGAAGTGTTTGACTACCCCTGCGCCTTAAATTAAATTAAAACAATTTTTTTTTTTTAATTGAAATCATTAAACTTTACATTAAAATCAAAATATTAAATGCGGTAGGTATAAGAAAATTTAAGTTTAAAAATAGTTTATTGGGACCGAGGGACCTGGTGTAAATCTACACGTGTAATCATTATATACTTTTCGGATTGGTCTATATGTAGATTATTTTACGAGTTTAACGCTAATCGTATCGTACTTTTCGATATTATAGAATTTTATAACAATCACTTTTTCAAAACGCATTCCTGAATTTGATAATATAGTGCAACAATGCATGCGTTCTGTGTTTGCGTAAATAAACCTTAACGAATAACGTTTAAATTTAATATAATATTGTGCACAATGGACATACGAAAGTTTTTTGGTGGTAATAGTATATATTATCTTATATTATAATAATAAATTATATAATTCTTCCTAAACAATGTAAACTGTCAGCCAATAGCCTTCGCTGCCGAGGCTTATTTCTAATAAACAAAAAAATAATAACATACCTATAAGTATAGTCAACAGTGAACACAATATAATATTATGATGGGTATATTATCAATTGTCATATTGATTTCAGGAAGTGGAGCTGTCCCCCCCTGATTGAATTCCTAGCTACGCCCATGATAAATACCAACCAACCTATTATGATAGTATAATATTTACTTACCAAATAACATGTCTTAATAATTAATTGTTAAACTTCGTCAATTTAATAATTTAATTGTTTTTCGTTTTAATTTAATATTTGTACGTTTTAAGTTTTGACAGAATATAATATTTTACATGGACATATTGGTAAAGTTTGTTTTAAAAATATTATAATTTTAAAACATTAATAATATACTAATTGTTGAAGTACACCAGATACACAGAAGCTAAAGGTAAATAATAATAAGATCGGATATATGTAACAATATAATAATATGTATAATTGATACGAATAACTATAGTGCTCCGAGGCGTAATATAAAACAACGACTAATCGTCTTACAGGCTACTACATAGAACGAATATGCTAGTAATACAAAATGCCTATTCATCGTCTGCTGTACTACAGTGTGAATAATTTTACTTATAATCTACATACTATAGGGTGTGTTGTTTACATTCAACACTTCCCCTTAAACAATATACCCTAACTTAGAATTAATATATCTTATTCCAATCATCTCCCTGAGTTCCTGGAATCTTGGTCGTGGACTTGGCTTAGTCAATATGTCAGCTAACTGCTCCTTGCTTGGCACATACTCCAGAGAAAACATCCCTTCACTGAACTTCTCACGAATGTAATGATAGCGAATATCGATGTGTTTTGTTCGCTTAAGGTATTCTGGATTTTTCACTAGTTTGATGGCGCTTTGGTTGTCTGCATACAAAACAGGTGTATCTCCCTGTGGCTCCAGAAGATCACTGATAAGTAGCGTCAACCAAGTGAGTTCCTGTATAGATTGGCTCAGTGCTATGTATTCTGCCTCAGTAGTCGAAAGTGCTACCGATTTTTGTCTTTGTGAACACCATGCTACGATTCCATCTCCCATCATGAAAATGAATCCTGATGTTGATCGTCACGTTGTTGTGTCACCAGCATAGTCTGTGTCACTATATCCACGTAACTTTGGTGTTACACTAGAATCATAAATTAAACCATAATTAAATGTTCCCTTTAAATATTTAAATATACGTTTCACCACATTCCAATGAATTGTCAGAGTCTTTTCTAGATAACGACTGACAAGATTTACTGCAAAAGTTATATCAGGCCTTGTTATTTGGCTTAGATACAACAAACTTCCAACTGCTTCTCTGTATGGAACTTCCCCTGCTTCCAATGATCCTGACAAATTTGGATCTAATGAGTGTTGTGGATCTGTGGGAATATGCAGGACTTTGGTTTCTTCCATATTGAACCTCTCTAAAATGCGCTTGCAATATGAAGATTGGTGTATGAAAATTGAACCATCAGGTCTCTGATCAATTTCAATACCCAAGAAATGATCAAGTTCACCTTCCTTCGTCTCGAAGTTATCCTTTATATACTTCACCATTATGTCCACCAGCTGATTATTTGTTGCTGCGATTAGTCCATCGTCTGCAAAAATAGCGACAATTAGTAATTGATTGTTTTTATTACTTACGAATACACAAGGATCTGCGTTTCCTTTAGATCAAAGTTCATCAGCATATTTTTGAACATTTTGTTCCAGCACTTGGGTGCCTGTTTCAACCCATATAGGCTCCGTTGAAGTTTGCATACTAACTGTGTTCCATCTTCGTAACCTTTTGGCTATTTCATATAAATGTATTCTTCAAGATCTCCATATAAGAATGCTGTTTGAATGTCAAATTGCCTGAGTACTAATTTTCTGGCTGCTACTATCGCAAGTATTACTCGAATAGAATCATATTTCACTACTGGGCTGAACGTTTCCTGAAAATCTATTCCATGAACTTGCGCACATCCCTTTATTACTAACCTTGCTTTGTACCGATCGACATCTCCGTTCGCTTTGTATTTAGTCTTGTATATCCAATCATTATTTATAGGTTTTTTATTTTGAGGCAAATCCACAAGTGTCCATGTTTTATTTTTATTCAATGACAACATTTCATCGTTCATTGCTGCCTTCCAATCATCTGAATTGTCACCTGTCATAGCGTCTTCGTATATAACTGGATCATTACATGCTGAAAATAATGCATCTCTATACCTTATACGTTTATTGAGTTTTCCTCTGTCTCTGAGTGTCATTCTTGTTTGCTCTTCAGCTCCTATTGGTATCTGTTCATCATCATTCAACTTTTCTTCGTCGTCGTTGTTGTCTTCCTCATCTCCAGCTTCATCTTCCGAATTTATTTTTTCCTCTTCTTCTTTATTTATGGTTTTTACTTGTGTAGCTGTAGATGGACTTGTTGACTCTTTGAATATTACATCTCTGCTTATTGAAATTTCTCTTCAATCAAAGAATATACGATATCCTTTGGTTTCTTCTGAGTATCCAACGAATATACCTTTTCTACCCTTTTGATCCCATTTTCTTCGTTTTTCTTTTGGCATATGTGCATATACTTCGCTACCAAAAATTTTCAGATGATTTATATGTGGTGTTTTATTGAACCATAATTCATAAGGTGTTTTTCTTTCTCGATCTGTGTTACCTGTACGATTTATTGTATACATGACTGTATTCACTGCTTCTGTCCAAAGTGTCTTGAATAGATTTTTGCTATATAACATAGTTCTGGCCGCTTCTACAATTGTTCGCATTGATCTTTCCGCCTTTTCCATTTTGCTGGGGTGTGTATGGTACACTCGTCACATGTTTTATTCCAAATTTATCCAATAAGGCTTTTACTTCAGTATTTTTATATTCCAGACCACAATCACTTCTTAAAGTAATTACTGAAATATTTAACTGATTTTTGACTGTATTTAAAAATAGTTCAAATTTATTTTTAACTTCTGATTTTTGGCTCATAAAATAAACATATGTATATTTAGAATAATCATCTTGAATATGAAAAAATACCGTTTACCTCCAAGTGAATTTTCCTCCATATGGCCACAGACATCACTGTGAATTAATTGACCTGGTTTTGTAGTTTTTGTATTACTCAGTGTAAATGGCTCTGTGTTGTTTACCATAAATTCAAGCTTCGCAGAAAAATTTGTTTTTCGTTTCTGTAAATGGAATCCGCATATGTTTCAAGTAGCTCCGAACATATTGGACATTCTGATGACTCAACATTTCATGCCACTGTAGTAATGTGAGAGTTTTAACTGCAATATTTGCTTGTTCAGCTTCTTGCACTGACTTTGTCTTCAGAGCCATTGAAAACATTTTATTCTCACGAACTCCAATAGCAACTATTTGATTATCCCTTTTAAATGTACATCCATCGCTGTCTGTCATCATTTTTATACCTTTGTCAAGGCACGCTCCACACGAAAACAAATTTACCTTAAGATCAGGTACATGTAAAACGTTTGACAAATGACTGTCAACCCATTTATAACCGATTTTCGCTTGAACATTTATATTCCCTTTGCCAATTGCCATGATATGTTTGCCATCACCAATACGTACTGGTAACTGAACTTCAAATGACTCATAGTTACTGAACCATTCTCTTCTGCTAGTCATGTGATCGCTAGCACCTGAATCCACATACCATTTTTCTGACTCGCTGATTTTGTTGTCCTTTGATTGTACACCAACCAACGCATTTCCTGAGTTGCTCTTATTTCTTTCTTTTTGTTCTTTTAAGAAAATCCGGCATTCACGTCTCCAATGCCCTGGTTTTTTACAATGATTACACTTGCCTGGTTTTTTATCATTGTTCCATTGATTTTCAGAATTGTCAATTTTCGTACGTTTTTCTTTATTTGTTCCAAATGATTTCTTTGCCGAAAATGCACTACTACTTGCAGTATCTCTCTCAGCATCATAACTTTGAGTTTGTCTTGTTTCCTCTATTATGAGTCTAGATGACAAATTAGACAATGTTTTGTCCACATTTGGTATCGAATCCCACGCACTGTAGAAATGTTTATAATTTTCTGGCAAAGTCATTAGTATCTTGGTCATAAGCATTGAGTCGGATATTGGTTCACCTAACTGCTTTAATTTTCTACTAAGACTCTCCAATTTCGAAATACAAATCGCCATATTTTCATCTGGGTCTTTAACATAGCTGTAGAACTTTTGTTGAATCAACGTTACACTCGAATCCGACTTTTGTTCATATACACTAAGCAACTTGTCCCACATTTCCTTAGCCGTGTCACAATTCATTATGTACTGCAGTGGTTGTTCATCCACTGACGTGACTATATACTTTTGAGCCTTGTTGTTCGCTTTTTTATATATTGAATAATCTACACCATACCTTTTTCTTGCATCTTCTTCAGTTTCTGAACTTGATTTTGTAAGAGCAGGTTTTTTCGATTTTCCGGTCACAACATCAAATATATCGGCTGCAGTCATTATGACTTTTATTTGGAATTTCCATGTTTCCCAATTGTCATTACCGGTTAGTTTATTAATTTTTATAGATTCGTTTTCCATATTAACAAATTATCTATACAATGTCTGTACACTATAAATGTAATAATAACAGACACAATTGCTGCGCTTCACACGATCGATGCACTAACACTGCACTGCACTATACTTCGCGAATTATTATTGCTGTACACTGTCTGTACACAAACACGCGATTCGTAAATCAATAATTATTGTATCAAACATACACGACTTTATTAAAATTACCTTACTATACTGGGCCCATAACCTGTTGAAGTACACCAGATACACAGAAGCTAAAGGTAAATAATAATAAGATCAGATATATGTAATATTATAATAATATGTATAATTGATACGAATAACTATAGTGCTCCGAGGCGTAATATAAAACTAAGACTAATCGTCCTACAGGCTACTACATAGAACGAATATGCTAGTAATACAAAATGCCTATTCAGCGTCTGCTGTATGTAGTATAATAATTTTACTTATAATCTACATACTATAGGGTGTGTTGTTTACATTCAACACTAATCAATAAAATATAAACGTTTTTATCAGATATACCCATAATTATAATTAATTGATGACGAAAAAACAATTAGCTTTATTTGAAGTTGTTGATCTTCATAGTTTTTGATTACATACTATATTATACAAAGGTGGGCTAGTTAATGGAAATAATTAACTCAAGTTAAGTTAAGTTAAGAGGACACAAGATTGATAAGTTAGAAGTTAACAGTTAACAAATTATAAATTTAACTCGATAAGTTAAAAGTTAATATAGAAAAAAAAATTAATTTAACTCAGTTAAAAAAAAGTTAATCTATTTTTTTTTAATTATTAAGTAAATCTATGTGATTGTGAAGAGTGAATGTGTCTTTCTAGTTTCTAATTTATAAATTATAAATCAATTTAATTTAACTTTTATCATAATGTACACTGTATACGCTTTTACTTTTTTATTATTTATTAAATTTAACTATTTTTAACTATTTAAACTTATTAACTTATTTTTTTTTAAATCAACTGAGAAAAGCTAAGTTATTTCAACTGTAAATTAAACTAGTTAAGTTCATAAGGTAATTAGAAAACAAACTAACTATTTAAGTTAAAAAGTTTTAAAAAAATTAACTTTTTAACTAGTAATGCCCACCTTTGATATTATATATCTACATAATTTATTGATCCATTGCAAGATTACACTACATTGTAGGTACATTAATTTTGTTCTAATTATATTATGATAAAATTAATTTTTTCAATTCAAATAATTTATATTTCAAAACAATTATTAGGTACTTATATCAAAACACTCCTGTAGCCGCACTCGGCTCTAATATTGAATAGATTTATATATTAAGACGCCTTTACGGCAGGAAGGCATGCCACCCAAAGTGCTGCACTACCAACCAGATAACTAACAAGGAATAGTGAAAAATAATAGTATAATATAGTATAGTATGTATAATAATAATTGAGTTTGCCAACAGTAGAGTGTATAATTAAACAAGTGTAAATAATGTAATATATATAATAATTGAGCTTATGACAATAGCAGTGTATAAGTAATTAAATAAATGTAAATAAGGTAAATAATAATATCAGGCCTCACAATGGCTCAGGTAGTAAGGAACAATATAATTTTAGTGAGGATAATTGAATAAATTAAAAGCCCGACGGCTATACAAAAAAAAAAAAAATCAAAACTATATAATATAACACAATTAATGGTCGACCAATACTCACGATGTGGCTATGCCAGGTATTGCGCGCACCAAAATTAAAAATTGAGTAACTAGTCGGGTCCCAGATTGTTTTAGTTACTTGTTACCACTTTCTACAGTAGTTTTGTACCGAATTTTTTTCGGAAGTGATAATTTATACAATACGCTTACACTTTCCTTCTCATTCTAACAGGCTTAGGACTTAGGACTATTTTCTGAACTATATGTAATATATTTTGGCCATAGATATAAATGAGGCTAAAAATGTCAAAATGGATTTTTGTCAAAAAAATAAGAATTATTATATTTTTATTTTTTATAAAATAAGATATAAGTAGTTCAAAATTAACAATAGGAAGGCATAGGTACCTAAATGTTAAAAATACATTTAATATATTAAATACGATTTAAAAATCATTTGCGTGTTCATAAAATGATATAAGACATTTCATAAAATCAAATCGTAACACAAAGTGAAATATTAAGGTTGATAATTAATAATCATTAATAGTTGAGGGAACGATTAAATTCATTTTGAATTACAAGAAAGTGATTTTAGTTTCTGAGCGGAGCGATGAATGTATTGATTTTACAACGTTGTGCTTTTTTTTGTATACCTGCGTGTACACGATAAGTTGTCGAAATAATACTTAGATTTTCAACCTCAGTAGTTTTTACGGTTGGAAAGTGAATGTAGTTGGTAAGGTCAAATTTTTAATTTCACATAGTGTTCAAAAGCACAGAAAAAAACAAAAAAAAATGAAGGCAAAACAGGAGTTTTTACGCATAATCAATTTTTGAGAAAATCAAATTTTGATATTGGTGTAATTCTAAAACAAATTACCACAGACATATGGCATCTTCGCTGAATGTTAATAGTGGCATTTTCTATACTCGGAAATTTTTTAAAAATATCTCTTAATCTTTTAAGTTGTTTATAGAAATTTTAAATTTTCATTTTTTTTTTTTTCATAAATGACAGTAAGATTTTATTCTTCTGATAAATGTTTTTTTAACACAAAGCTCCTATTATATTGTTACAACGACAAAAAAAAAATTTAAAAAACAGTCACAATTTTCTTATATAAGTATTTAAGTTCGAATTTCGACAAAATACAATCACGAAAATTCGCAATTTATTTTTAGTTAAAAAATCATAAAAATTAATTTTTTTAAATCTATGATTTGAAAATTAAATATAAGATTATTCATGAGTTTGTATAATTTTATCAAATAAATAATATCTACCGGATAGATGAATTCAAATTTTAATGCTCATTTGTATTACAACATTAGATATTCCTTCCATGTCACTTGTACCAATATTCTTATTTGGTCGTTATTCAGGCAAAATTATTATATATATTATTATTATATACAATATTAAAATTTGTTTTTGTTTATAATAATAAAGGAATAAATGTATAAATTAGCTCGAAAATAATATTCTGGTATTTAACAATAATTACTAAATCCATATAACATATATTATGTTTATTGAGAATAGTTTTTTATTTGTCAACATAATATGAGGAAAATGAGTAAATAGATAAATTATAAAACAAGCGTCATATAACACTGGTTTTAGGACGTATAAAATGATTTTAAAAAAAGTAAATAATTCCATAAATCTAGATTAAAATGTTAAAATATGCTATCGTGTACTTAGCTGTACAATAAAGAATTAAAATTGTAATTATTATTATCTGAAATAAAACTGTTTTATGCATATATTAACTTTAAAACTATGGTAATGTGTTTTTGTTTTAGTGTATGATAAATATATTATACCTGATAAGTCATAAGTGGTTAAAATAATGATTTGATTTCAAACTTTGAAAGTGATTTCTGATAAAAAATTAGATCTAGTTGGTATTTTTGAAATTTCAAAATAGAAATTCCAAGTACTATTTAAATACATTAAGAAAAACAAAAAACGAAACTAAAGAAAACATGAATTTTTACGCAATGCAGTTTTTGACAAAATCAATGGATCGGTGTTTCGTGTAACTCAAAAACCAATTACCGTAGATATCTGATATTTTCATTAAACATTTATATAAACATTTTCCGTATACAATGACATTCATATTTTTACAGTATTTTTTAATAATTTTTAGATATTAATCATATTTGTATTTAAAATTTTTTACTCTAAAAATGTCGAAAAAGCTTCATTGTTAAAAAGCTTTTGAAGATTCATCATAAGTTGTTATTGAAGCAATTAAAATACATACCTATAGATACATAGGCACAATTTATTTATAACCCAGTGGCCAGTGGGTTAGATAGATGCACTGATTATATAGGTAATAGATATAATATATAATGTTACAAACATTGAATCTTAACTATATAATAATAATTATAGTTATAACAATAACGAAGGTACAATAGTTTATTTACATAATATCATATGGAATATTCAAAATTGCCTAACAATAACTTAAAGAATTTTTGTATTTTTTTACATAGACGAACAAATTTTCGGGAAACGGGTAACCATTAAAAACCTATTATAGTATTACCAATCGGGAGGGAGAGACGTTTAAAAATCGTTTATTTTATTGAATGTATTTTACTTATGACACGAAGGCGTGCGGTTTCACGGTGTTCGTTGTCTTCGCGTATAGTTTACGCCACCACTGCACCAGAATAATAATAATTTAATATTATACACCACGATAATGGTGGTGAAAAGGATGACAGATTGCTGCGGAGGAATTACTTATTATGCGAGAATATTGTGTGAAGTAAAACCGTGAAAATAATAATTTACTATCGCGGCGGTGATCGAATCCTTATAGGTATATCATACTTTCATACTATAAAATATTATGAATTGGTGAGAGGGAAGGAGGGGTAATGTTTCTGAGGACAAAAATTATAGTTGAAAAAATATAATATTATGTAATTACTATTAATATTAAATAATATCATGACGATGGCGGCACGGTGTCAATGACTGGTCCAAGTGTAATTGACTACCCTGCATACATCGTTCGCCATCTGGGTGGGCAGGTTGCACTTGAAAGATGAGATGTCGTCATTTTTTTTGACGCACACGTAACACTGCTCGTTGCAGGCGCAAGTCATCTCGTTATCCGTGCATCCCTTTTTACATTCATCTTCGCTGTAGAACTGAATATGTTTATTATTGTCCATTGTATTACATAAAAAACAATAGTAAGTCGATGGTGCGTCCAATGTTTCATCGTTGTTGGAGATGCACGGTCCATGCGATTCGGTGTAGCACGGCGAATTTATGCAATCGCCACACGTCAAGAAGTCAATTTTAATTATTCCAATTTGAGCAGTTGGAGCTGGTGCAGGTAAAATACATAGGTTGGAGAACACGTAGGTGAAGTTCAAAATTATGGCGAAAACGAACACGGGCACGACTGTGTACGACTGAAACATTTTGGCTTTGCTGCTGTTGTTGTTTTTTTGGACGGAATTGAGTCTGGTACCTAATATGCGGTACTGCGATGTCTGTTATTTCGGAATCTGTTCCTCAACGACGACGAAGTTGATCCGGTCAATGTTTGTGCGTTAATATTTGATGGACTTACACTACAGTTCCGGTCGGATTACGCTTCGTTTGTATAGCCGAACGGCTGTCGGATTCGCGATCGTGGTGTCGTTTAATTGGTCGGGTTTCGTCGTGGTAGAGATGTGCGATGGGCGGCCGAATCAACACGACAAAATTATTTTGTTTGACTTCCGTCGTCAGTACAGTGTGTCACAAAAGTCCCGTTAAATTGTTTAAAAATTGTGTAATAATTTATTGATTGCCAATATGTTAATAATTTAAAGTACGTATAATTCGTAATTCGTTACACAAAATTATATTAAAAATTTAAAAAACAGAAAATATTTTACCGAAGTGCATCATTATAAAATGTATACATAAAAATCAATAAGGTTAACAAAAATATTATATTAGACTATTTTTCGGGGCCTATACTTATAATAATTTTTGTATCAGATTGAGTACTATATAATATATATAAAACATCGTAAAAGTAAACGCCTATAATATGAGAATCCCTGGTTAAAAAATAATATTTAACAATTTAAGGAGCCAATTTAAATATACATTTTTCTGGAGCCAATTCAAGGATCGAATTTATATTTATCCAAAATTGGGAGCCAATTCAATGGTAGCCCAAAAACCAATCACTGTAAATACTTGAAATTTTCACCAAATGTTTATGTTAGAGTTATCTATATACAGTTTAATCTTAAACATTTTTTGACTATTTATGAGTTATTTATAGACCACTGAAAATTTCGAGTTTTATGAGATTGTCGGTAAAAATTTGTTAGGTAAAAAAGCATGAAAATTTAAAACAAGGCTTCTAACATATTTTTACAATTGAAGTTGAGAATAAAAAAAATTCATAGTTACAATTTTTTTTTAGAAACATTTAAAGTTTGAATTTTGACAAAATACGTAAAAATCACAAAAATTCACAAATTATTTTGAGCTAGAAATTAATAAAAAAATTTCATTTTTAAACAAAGATTTAAAAATTTAATAAAAGATTCCTTACAAGTTTTTCAATCTTTATCACAAAAAAATGTCCACCGGAAATGCAAATTAAATTTTTATAAGGATTTGAAATTAAAATTTTTACAACATACGATTTTCACTGGATCTTAATACATTTAGCGATTTTCTTATTTTGGTGTAACTCTAAAACAAATGACTGCAGATACTTGAAATTTTCACCGAATATTTATATAGGCATTTTCTATATTTGATACGATTTTCAAAATATTTAGATTTGTTGTGAGCTGTTTACTGACATTTTAATTTTTCAACTTTTTTAGTTTTTTTTTCTATAAATATCGATAAAAATGTATTTGTTGGGTAGAAAAGCTTAAAAATTTAATGCAAGGCTTCCAATATATTGTTTTAATAGCAGTTGAAAAATATTAAAAATACATAAGCACGATTTTTTTTATTAGCATTTTAAGTTCATATTTTGACTAAATATGTAAAAGTTAAGACAATGTTCAAAACTTATCTTAGATAGAAATTCATTATTTATTATTATAAAAGTTTTTCTTTTTTGATCTAAAATTTGAAAATTAAATACAAGGCTCCTAACATATTTTTACAATAGCAGTTGAAAAATAAAAAAATACATAGTCACAATTTTTTTTACATGCATTCAAATTTTAATTTTGACAACATACGTAAAAATCACGAAAATTCGCTAATTATTTTAAGCTAGAAATTCATAAAAATTTTTATTTTTTAATCTAAGATTTGAAAATGTTTAATAATATTTAATATATCCTAGACAGATAAACTGTCTCCACTCAGAATCGTTTTTCGTATGCAATGATATAATATAATCGTTGGATTCAAATTTTTACCTAACCTACCAAGTGGGCTTCACTTTATTGTAACCTACTCTACAGCAGAGTGACATACATCCACGAGTTACCCGCTTTTTTAGTATCGTATTTTCACTACCTGCTTAATATAAGTTCAATTTACAAGCTCTCACATATTCAATAAAAAAAGGCAAAGAACAAGGGCGATTTTAAACTCTCCAGATGGTAAAATCTCCCAATGGTAATTTACCTTGATGGTAAACTCTCCCTGCAGGTCTTCTCCAGTACTACCTGACGGAAACGTGTAAACTCTCCCGGGTTTATTCCTGGATGGAAACATTTAAACTCTTCCTGGTTTAGTAAAAATCATAAAATAAATTTAATATACATTTAAGCTGCGTTTAAGTTGCGTTTAAAAATAGTCAATCATATTATATAATAACAATATAAATTAATGTCTTTATCTGCTATGAGCTATAATAATATAATAATAATATATTCAAAATACAATAAAAAATAAAATTTCAAAAAATCTAATATACATTTCAGTTTCTTTTAAAAACAGTCAATAATAATAATTTAAGTTACAAATACAAAATATACGTACAAATATTGAAATTATTGTTTTTGATAATAACAACATACAGATTTTAAAAAAGTTATGGAATCTATTTTTTTTTCCTAAAATAATGTTTTAACACTTTTTACAACTCGGAAGAGTTTACATACTTTCTACAGGTAACTATAAAGTTAACCCGGGAGATTTTACACATTTACTTCAGGTATAAACATAATATTAACCCAAGAGAGTTTACCATCGGTAGAGTTTACCACCGCCCAAGTACAAAACCATGATATTTTCAAAAATGGTTTTGAAGAAATATTTTGCGTATTATCAATAATTTATAGAGGTTTATTTATACGCGCGGTTACGGGATATAGTAATAACCTTCGACCATATAAGCTAATAGACGCGGCATACGGTAAATATCTTGACGCCAACATCATGTAGCGTGTGACGTCACGTTTGGGCAATAATGCCGGCCGGCGGCCGGACTATAGATAGTATTCTAGCTATCCCAATAAACTATGATTGATTAATCATTAATGGCTTACTTACAAATTTTAATTCTTGATTTCTTATAAAATAGTGATCGAAAATCCACATCAAGCGCGTTACCCACCACAATGCAAACAGTGCCAAAGTTATGGTCACACGCAAGCCTATTGTAGCCAAACACCAAGATGCGTCAAATGCAGCAATAATCACTTCACACGGGATTGCGTCAAATCGTCGGAGCTACCTGCCAAGTGCGTGTTATGTTCCGGCGCACATACTGCGAACTTTAAAGGCTGCCCCTCTTTGAAAAAAAAGTCAATCCTTTCAAGAAAGGCCCCCTTAAGGTCAAGCCACCCGGACTACCAATATTGCCGTCAAGGGTTTTGCCAGTCACAGCTGAGCCCCCACCCGTCCACATCCGACATAAAGAGAAACGCAGTGCCAAGACTTATACGCAGAAGTAACGTTGGGCAATTCAAAAAATTCAAATAATGAACCTATTTCAAATATTTTGTCTCAATTTATTACGCAATTAAATTCCCTTTTTACCCCCGTTAATATCGCTTTTATCTTCTCTCCAAAACACACTGGTCTCCAGGAATACCTTATCTCCTTAATTATCATCGCCTTATGATTATCTATCATTGTGAATATTACAGTAAAAAAAGGTTATGGTTCTCATTTGAAAAAAAACTAGTTGGTGGCGATCCAAGGACATTTTCTAAACAATACTACAAAATATCTAAACATTTCTCGAGTTTGAGAAACAGTCTTGCAGCAGCATACTCATGCTTAGTAGTTTCAATGTTATGCCACATCGAAAAAATAACATTTTTAATGATTTACTGTCCGACAGATGTTTGCGAGCTGAAAGCTGTATATGCCTTGCAACGAAACCTATAAGTCGAAGAAATTAAACAATAACGCTCGTATCGTTAACGATAATATTATGTTGATATTATTATAAACTTGTCGAGTTCGAGCATTTTACGAATTGTAAGTGGAGAAAGAGAGAGAGAGAGGACGAACTGCTGAAAATTTCAAAACGGGGAGGTGTAGAATCGTGACATGAATGCCTCGTGAATATTATTTACACGCGTGCCTAGACATATATACAGCTTTTTACATCCATATCTCGACGGTATATTATATGAACGTCGGGTTTTTCGAGCTCTTGGAAAAGCAGGAGCAGCATTCGTGCTCACTCAAAATCTCATTTCCCGTCATATTTTCGGGGAATATCGTGTGACGTTTCGATTCCCACACGACGAATTCGCACCCGGAAAACCACCCTAGGCTGCTGCCGGCACACACACACTCATATAAATACTCGGGTATACCCAATATTATAACAATATTGTTATAATAACACTCTACATGCAGCAGTGTATATTATATAATATCTCGCAGTCGATCGGAAGTGCAGTCGTGGGATGGAGGTATATAGTTTCGCACTTCCGGTCCCCGTGTGTATGTATATATATATACAGTATCTGTATGTATTATTGTATGTGCAGCGATGGCGTTTGCATACGTAATAATATAATCTTAATCTGCAGAGTAAGAACGACCGGAATTCACGATGCCGGAGCTGTTTATATAATACATATGCATCGGGAACGGAAATTAGCGCGTTTGCGTATGGAGTCTGCGAGTGTATATAAATGAGTATATATTGTGTTTGTAATGTGTATATATACATATATGCCATATAAACCATGTACATAGCGTCGTATGTCTAACAGTATGATATGTAGTTGTATGTGCGTGTAAAAGTATATAATATATATATATTACATGTACGTCACGCGCCTTTGAAGTGTATAGGCTTGTCGTCCAGTCGATGCGTGTTACACAAATATTATTACACATATATTATACAAAGGTACTTCAGAGTACGTAACAGTGGTATTTGTTGTCTCCGTCTTACCAGTGCGTAATAAGCAAATTTACGATCAGCAGAACACTTGTAGCTCCTTTTAGAGGAGTCCTTTAGTTTAAAAATTACAGTTAATTGACTTATTATGAAACTTGATGGTAAGAACATTAATAATGTTACATTATCTGTGTTTGTACGTTGGTTTTTTACGATAATTCAATTTTTAAGTGAGTTATGAGCATTTTTAATGTGCTGTATATTAAATGCTCATAACTCACTTGAAAATTGAATTATCGTAAAAAACCATAACGTACAAACACAGACATTGTAGGTACCTACATACCATATACTTTCATAATAGGTCGATTCACTGTAATTTTTAAATCAAAGGAGTTACAAGTGTCCTGCTGAGCGTAAATTTGCTATATTACGAAGTGGTATAAGACGGAGACAACAATGAACAAATACCACTGTTACGTACTCTTAACGTGTTTTATACCTAATATTATATAACTTTACACATCATATACACGACACTGTGCACACGTCAACAGTCATCTTATTGCAGGAGGTATACTCATCCATATCGCGGTTCAAGTCCTCTATAGAAGAGGATTGTTTAATATTGTAAAGATCCCACATCGGCCTATATATATAGTGGTCGTCTATAATCTATATGCTACATATATATAATGAACCTTTTCTCATATTATTTATCCGTATTATTTTTGAATTATATTTATTTTAATGTCACCTATATATTTCACTAAAATATACTACCTACAGATACTGTCACTTACAATTCGTATGCCTAATTTAATATTTAATTCAGTGACGGCGGAAAGTTTTGCGGGGCTGGGGGCAGATTTCCCATATATATATAAATCGTTTAAATTTTTTTTTTTTATAGAATAAAAAGGTGTTGATGTGCGCATAACCAATTACATTTTTTTCAGCGAATTATTCTGGACTTCATCGTCGCGCGTATAGGCATTTTAATTTATTTTTATTCCCAAGTCTCAATCGTTTATTATAATTTTATATTCTGATTATCAGCTGATAACGTTTGTTGATGATTATGGCCCAAAATATTTACAACATGTGTAATTTGCACCAAAATTAAAATCTATTTTTTTTTCGATAGTACTTCGATAGTACAAACTTACAAGTTTTTATATCCTATTATAAATTTAGCTTAGTTTTTATTTATAAAATAGCTGAGCTTATGCACATATTGTTGTAATAAGTTTAAATAAAGTTGTATAATAACTATACAAAAAAAGTTGCCCAATTTAAAAAATTATTTGTTAAATTTAAAAAAAAAAAACAAATTTACCAATGTTGATTTGAAAGATTTGTTTTGATAGCATTTTATGTTTCGCGGTAAATTGAAGGTGGAATAACCTGGAAATAATCATTTATAATTAAAAAAAAGTAAATTTAGGAAGGTACATATTAATTGCTGTTATACTTCACTGTTTTAATACTTACACGTTTTTTTTTATTTGTATGCAACTAATTCAATGAATGAAGTTCTTGAAATCAATTTACTATTATACCTACTGCAGGTCCAAAGCAGCTTGAATTTGTTTCGTCGGTTGACATGTTTGAGATGTTATTCGCGGAGTTAGGTTAGGTTTGAAAATCTGTTAGAACTTTAATGAAACTGAAAATTTGTGTGTGTTGATGATAAAATTCTGAGTTAAATTTAGTGTGAAGGGATTCACATGCATTCATTGTAAGTAACGACGAGGATGAGCAACTGCCCAAATATACTGTGAAAATAATGAATTGTTGTCCATATAATTATCAGTCAAATAATCAGCAAACATTTGAAATTTAGTATCAGAAGGTATTGGTGACATAAAGTCATCAACAAAACATGAGCCCACTTCATTAGGATTTAAAAATATTAACCAAAAAATATTTTTTAACAATTCACCTGCGGGGGTTTTATTATTTTTATACACTATTTACACAGTTCTAAGTTTTGTATTTTTCTGTACCAAAATTGCGTTAAGTGAAAACGACATCCAAAGGTATTCACATTATTTTAAACTTTTCTTAATGCGATATGAATCGATTCTTCAAAATCGCTTATAACTGTTGTAGGTTTTAATATTAGATCAACATTTTGACATTCAAGTACTAAAATATTTAAAAAATGTGTATACGTTTGTTTTGTTTTATTTGGTAACACCGCAAATACAAGTGGAACGTAATCATTATTAAGATATCCATGTAAGATAAAAAGTTGAGTAAATAATTTCGGACAATAATCGAATGTCCCATCAAGATAAATTGTTTCACTTTTACATAAGAAATCAATGTTTGTTTTGCAAGAAAATATAATTATATTTTTATCAGAATTATTTGATAAAATAAACGATTCACCTGTATGTGTTTTAATATCCATAGTTAACATCATTGTAGGTATCTGGTATATACTATATTCAGCGATACTGGAAATTTTGATAATATTTTTCTTTTCCTATTATATATATTGCATCTTAAATCAGAAATATCCTTAGTAGTGATACCATTGGAAATTGTTGAATTTTCCACTATATTTCTTCTAAATTTTGACTGGTTTTTCTAGGTATGTGTGTTAAGTAAATTATTATGTAAATAAACAAAATAATGTAATTGGGTAGTATAGGTTAAGGAGTATAAGTACCGATCGTTTCTAATAAACAATATAAATACCTATATCATATGACATTTCATATATTTAATTTCCTTTGATTCTTATATATACATAGGTACCTCGTGTACCTATATTTGAATTAGTGGAATTATTATTATTTTAATAAAAATGTGTATGCATTTCATAACCATTAATAATTATATGTAATTTGTACAGGAGACCCCTTCCTAATAAGGTGGCCATCAGGGCAAGAGGTACCTACACCCTGGGCCTCGTGTTCACTCACTTGAAAAATCTTAAGTTTTCTTTAATACAACGATTTACATATTATAGGTACTACAAAAATAGTTTGAATGGATACATATAAATATATTATATACTATATGACTAAAATATATAGTATATATTATAAACATCACAATATTACGTATTTTCTAGTATAAATAACTGTCGTACTAATATTAATATTTGAGTTGAAAAAAATAAAAGTATATACGTAGAATATATTATACAAACGAAACAATGATTAATTTCGGACTGAATACGCTTTGACAATTAAAATTATCCGTTTATCGTTAATCGTTTATTGCTATGTCTAAAATATTCAAAACCGCATCTGCCGCATATATATGATAATAATAAGTAAGTAACTATAGTCTACAAGTAATAGGTATATATATTATATAGGTAAGGTACATAGGTAATGGTAATCATTATTCGGGCTGCAACTCACCTACCCCTAAAATATTGTCGGGGCGCAACTATAACCTATATACCTAAAATATTATCGGGCCGGAATTCACCGGTCTCCAACACCGGAAACGACAAGTCGGGTCGCAACTCACCCACAGCCGAAATAAGAAATAGGTACCTAATTTAAGTACCTTTTTTGACTACGTTTAAAAAAAAAACTCACCGTTTACCGGTGACAATGTGTATATAGGCATAAATAGGTATATAATATGATAGGTACACACCTACCCGACTGTGTGAATAATAAGTAGTTATACCTATATATAAAGCTGTTTTATATAATTATAACCGCTGTTCTCCCAACGTCTGATGTCTGCGATCTGCTCGTCGATTTTGACCAGAATTTTAATTGTCTTCGAGCCTGGGTGGTTTTTTAACGCTATAAATGAACAGGGCAACGTTATTTAGTGATCGCACGGGTGTTCTTTACACGGTTGTTATCTAAACGAGTTTTTGTTTTACGACCGCCGCGTGTTTCATCGAGATTTCAGTGGCAATTGGGATTTAACGTCCGAAGAAAATCCTACAAAAACTCGCTTTCAACACACGAAATTCAAATTATGTTAAATACTTTATACAGATGAGTAAACTATTAGTCATAGCTAGTCCAATCCGAAAATGTCATCTGGCACAAACAACACGTCATTATAATAATACATATTATTATATATTATAATAATATATTTAGTTAGTTAATTAGTTACTACCTGCAAACAATCTAATTATCCTAAAAGAATACGGGACCGACTTACGCATGGTATTTCATTATAATTATTTTATTATATATTTTACTATACTTATTTTAAAACTCGTTGAACCAAAGAAGGAAAAATGTTTGGTTATAGCTGTTATAAGCTATTATAATATTATAGGTACAAGCTGATCATCGTGCACTTGGTTGCCAGTTAAAAATATCAAATCTATATGATTCAAAAATTGTGTTTAATTCGTCGTTTAATACCTGGCTAGTCATTTTCAAAACTTTCCGTGACAATAATAATAATAATAAAAAAAAGAACAATAATAATCGCGGTTTTTTTTTGGGCATTTTAATCAAGTCAATTGTGATAACCTAATGAAACCCAAAAATGTTGATGAATAGTGCGAAAACGCGAAATGAATAAAATGCGAAAACGTGAAATGATTAATACGAAATAATTATAAATTAATTAATAACTAAAATATCCACAACCTTAAATTTGAAACCAATACCAATTAGCTAGCAACTATATGATATACAAAAATATTTAATACTCAGTATATTTTTTGGTAAAAAGATGGTGAAATTATTGTATTTTTTAGCACGGTCATCCTCTCACCTCCGCAACTTTATTAAAATAAATTCTCAAGTTCATAAACTCACGGGCCTGAGTGACTTGCAAATTCTCGCAAATCAAAAGCTATCGTTTGATATCGGTCTCGACCGTTTCGGACAACTTAGTTGAGCTAAAGTTCACAAGTTCAAAAGCTTGTAGGTGGAGCCTCGCAGTGACTTCAAATTCTAAAATCAAACTTGCCAATTCTTGGGAATCAAAATCCATCTTTTGGTATCGGTTTCGACCGTTTCTGACGACTTGGGTGGGCCAAGTGAATTTGACCCACCCTGGAAATACTCAAAAAACGGTTACTAGCAAAGTCGAAAAATGTGATTGCAAATTCTTGCAAAATATTGTTGGTGATTAGAACTAAATCCTAATTATAGTATGGGTGGGCTACACTTCACACAACTTCACACACGTCTAAATAAAATTTATACCGTAAACCTGCTCCACAGACCACAATGTACCTATACTCTTTCGTTAAAAAAAAAAATCGAGAAGATCTGATAAGTAGTTCCAGAGTTTACCCCGTACAAAGATTTTGATTTTATATTCATATATACATATTACTATATTAGATACCTACCTATATTAGGCATAATATATTATCAACTGACGGGACCTATACCCAATAATATTAAAGTGACTCGTTAGATAGATGGTACACTCTTAAATAATAAAATAGGTGGGTACAATTTTTTGTATCGCAGTATTAATATATTAGAAATTAAGTGCACAAAAATCGCAATAATTCTATTCATGCTATTATATTGCTATATAATATTATTGTAAATATTATGTTATAATATTGTGCAAGACGACATTAATCGGTTTAATATTTGAATAAATCAATTGAGACGAAACGATGAAACGTTGGCTCCTATTTTATGAGCTCTAAATATCTCCGGAAAGTTTATATTATTGTTAATAACTATTATTACTATGGGATGTAATTTATGTCTTCTACCCACGATACCCGTACAATGTTTATAATGTTACAGTCAAGCAAGACGAAAACAATATTTTACAACGACAACGATTATATTATAATATCGTATGGGGAATATCGGTGAATCTTTTCTCGTTCACAAGACGTATCGCATGCGGATGTATTATAACACAATTATCGTATAAATAATAGTATGATGTACCTACCATACAAGCTGTGTGTACCTACACTTTTACGTCCAAACAGCCTCGTCCATTTGTGCTAGATCGGTTAAGGTGAATGTCGAAATGCACTATCTGTTTTTGGTGAATGTTGACATTTTGTAAAAAAAGATGAATAGCATTTTTGCGAATTAATTCGGCACTTAAAGGGTTAATAATTAACCATAAATTATTTTATTTTATATTATAAAAATTATTTATTGCAACAAGCTAAACTATTATGACATTTTGAATTACATAAAATGCCTGAGGATCTACAACTACACTTCTTTGATACACACTTTTCCTTACAATTGCATCTCAACTTCTCAAGTGCCTACCCCTGTACACCTGTTTGAGAAATTGGAGTGGAACCTTTCTTAAGGAAACGTATTGGTCTGCAGTAGCAACTACTTCAGGAGATAATAGTTGTTCTTTACAAATCAAATCTTTCCCTCGTCAAATTGATTACGGGTGTATAATTGATTTATTACACCCTCTTTTGTGCCTAGTGTGTAAAATGCATTATCGACAGTTACGACAACTGCAAATATATTCTGTGGATCCATACGCCCTTGGTCAACATCAGGAACTCGGATACGAACAGTATCACCAGGTTTGGCTGGAGTAAACTTTTGTCTTGATGAACGTAGCATTCTTTCAGCTTGTAATTCAAGTACCATTCTTGCTGCCGCTCTATTTTGAATCATGTTTTTTTTTTTAAATTCGTGATATATAAATTATTTAAGTCGCAGAAAAAAAAATGAAACCAATTAACTATATATCTCATATACCGGCGAGCCAACAATGAATGCGGTGTTTATATTCTAATATCCTATTCAATTAAAGAATTAATATTTGCTTATTTTGATAAACTTCCTCCCGGGGTGGAGGAAGTCGTTGAGAAGGATAAAAAAAAATGTAAACGATATAATATATGCGCATAGTAAATTGAATATTATTTATTATTTTATATTCAATAATAAACGTTATTGGACACTATGGCCACAATAATAAACGACGAGCTGTCTAATAAAATACGGTACCTACTCTCGTATTCCCCTCGCTATACAATAATAGCAACAATTGAAAAGATAAACGGCCACATTTTGTATCTTACACATTATTTTATTATTATTATTATTATGGTGGTCTCTCCCCTTATAAGCGTGTTGCAATAACCACAAAGTAACTTCATTCATAAGTAACGATAGTTTCAGACTATAATTGTCACTTTTTTTTTTAATATTTATATTGGGTAGTAAAAATGTGTACATAATTTATACACAGTTAATAATATATTTTATATACTTTTTTTGGTTATATTTTATCAATGAACATAATATAGTATAAGTCACATGTTCAAAGCATATTTGCAATGAAAAAATTATTTTATTATATATAATTCGCGATTATTATTATTATTTGTTAATATGTTATTAAGAAAAAAAATGCAGCGTGTGTGGCACAACATTTTTATTCCTCATTGTATGCGTTTTGAACATCTATAGGTAGATATGTATTGTAACACTTTATAAATGCGTTTGATTTATTTTATGATATAAATGATATTATTCATTATATATATTATTATATTATTAACAACTCGATTGAGTTGTATTATTATTTTGTATAAATCATTGTGTGTTAAAAGGTCTATACATTTATTATTTACGAACGACTTGACAACAAGAAAACGATAAATTCTTTAAATGTGGTAGGGCGTTGTGATCTTTCGATTCCTGTATAAATTTAAAAGTTGAATCTATAATAAGTTAAAAGGTTTTCTTTACAAAATATATTTAATACATTGATTGAGGAATAATAATGTCGACAATAACTTATATTTCTTATATTATCAGAAAAGGCGTACATAGTTAGGCAATTTATCAGGGGATGGTGGGAGAGGAGCAAACCATGTAAATTTATAAATATTTTCACCCCAAATTTAAAATTTCGTTTAACATTAACAGCTATATTATGTAGGTATATTTTGTTAGCTATGGACATGGAGGGCAATTTCCGCCTCTACACCTCTTTGGCTACGCCGTTGATATTAGATTTATTCAAGTAGAACTGCAGTTGGTAATTAGTATTTATAAAGGTAGCTTTAATACAAAAAAAAAATAATAAATATTAATAATAATATTACATACATAAAATGTTAAAAATATAAAATGAAATACCATAAACGCGAGTCATTATATTATGTATTTATTAGAATATAAATTATATAGATAGCCGCTGACGTATGTATTTTGGGGAAATTAAGTTTCATTTTATTATTAGGGTTTTTGTGAATTTTTTTATTAAAGCTTTCAAATGATGTTATACCAGATTACAATATTATTATTACCGGGTATGCGAACACTCGCCACTCGCGAATATAATATTTTTGTCACTTTTAATAAATTTCAGTCTAATAGTCATTATTATTCAAACGTCCAAAACAAAAACAAAAAAAACCCCGTTAATCTTTGTTACATACATTTTCCCTCGGTTTATTAATAACATCAGTATATCAAGTGCCTGCTGATAACGTTTTAATCCGTTCTTTAATTCAATGGGATTTTTTCCCCATTGGATTCGTGCCATATTGTTGTCGTTTATTTTTTTTTTTATTTTGCGCTCGCACATATTCGAGTAAATTTAAAGCTCGAATCACTATCGCTTCCGTTATTAAAATATACGTACCACCCGATTTTTTTCACCATCGAACACGTGAGGGCGGTTTTTGAGCTAGCGAGGGGGGGAGTGTATTGGGGGGAGGGGGTGTGAAAAAACTGTTATCAGTCGTAGTGTCGAATTGTGTAAACCCGTTTAAAAAAGATGTGTTCCAGTTTCCTGGATTGCCTCTGCCGCACTGCTGCAGTCACCGCCGCCGCCGCCTATCGGTTCACTTCCTGTACATCCCCACCGACATCCCGTCTACACGTCCTGGCACTTAATATCCTATTTTCGAATAATAAATATCCCGAACGCGTGTACATGCATATAAAACATACATGCCGTATATATTTTATATTATAATATGCGAGTGCACGGGAAAAGATAGGAGTGGCGCGAATTCTACCCCCGACCGCACACTCTTCGACCGTCCACCACGGGGTCAGTTTCTGAAACTCCCCGAATGATTAACGACGTCGTCGCCGGTGGTGGAATTCAAATTTCCAGTACTTTACCGAGCCGCAGATGGGGCCGAACGACAGCAGCAAAGCACTATAGATATGCGCGCGTATATGGCGTATAGCAAATTTGACGGCCAATGAATCAGAAAAGATACCGCCGGCGAGTGCTCGTTTGGCTGGAATCGGTCCAAAGACGCGTGCGCACCCCCACCCCCACACCACTTACCACAAAAAAGTGTATATTTCCGTCTGCAATTTTTTTTTTTTTCGGACCGTTTTGTTACACTACACACCGTTGACGTGTTTACTGCTGTATATTATATGCTGCAATATATAAGAACAATATTCTTTGTACAAAAAACAATGCGGATACCATAAATGCGGCCATCAACTCTCAAGCATTTAGTACCGTCGTCTTAAAATGTATATGACAATGTAGATTCTCGTCATTATAATGGCGTTCGGGCCATTAAACTCCGATACGATTGTGTCCGGAGACGTCGAGATTTATATAGTTATTTGCTCGGATCGACGATGAGAAACACGCTGAAGCGTCTATATAGCTCAGTTAGATTAAATATTTGAGTGAATCGACTTGTTATGAAACTTTTAAACTTGATTGCAAGAAAATTAATTGTGTTTGTTTGTATTTACGGTAGTTCAAAATTTTAGCGACTTTTGTGTGTATTACCTATATACAGCGTAATAGTTCAAAACACTCATAATTCACTTAAAACCCGAATTATTGTAAAAGAAACTTTTATTTAAAAAAAAAAAAACTATTTACAAACGCAGATAATTTTCTTTGAACCAAGTTTCATAATAGATCGATTCTCTCTAATTATTAAGCTAACAGAGTTAAACGTAATCTGCTTAGCGTAAATTTGATTTTAAGACTGCATCAGAGACAACAAATATTTGTGTAGCGTCCTCTTGGGTAAATCATTATCTATACTTGACTTCTCGATTTATTATTTATTTTTCCAAATCAAACGATTATTCTTATTGATTCTATATGTAGGTAGATATTAGATGATAACAATTAAGTATTGTGGATATAATATAATAGTTATCTCAGGGGCGTATTTATTTATTTAATTATTTTTTTTTTTGGGGGGGGGGTTGTGGTATTTTCTCCAACTGAAATTCCCAATTCAGCCTATATGAGTTAGAAAATTTATATCTGATAGGACATAATAAGCAGACTTCATAAACAATTATTGGATTTCGGGGGGGGGGGGGCTGAAGCCCCTTTTCAGCCAACCCCATAAATACGCCCCTGAGTTATCTATTACATTTAATATTTATGTTTGCGCATCCATCATATATAAAGCTCGATCAACACGATCTATAGCTGCTATAATAGCTGGTGCCAACAATAGTTATTCCAAATGTTTACAGATATTGCCTGTTGATTGTTTGTTTTGAAACATTATCGGATATGATGTGACATTTCAAAACACGTCGAAATTTTATCAACTTTTGAATAATCAACGGCAATGACGAATTTCGGCTGAAAAAAGCGCTTTGCGTTGAACTCAATAATAGGTTTGTAGATTGTCAGAATCTCGTTTTCTCGGCGGTCCACGCGTTATCGATGCATATACTGTACTAGAAAACCTTCATAGAAGTGCACTGAAAATAGGATACACGACAATATAAAAAAGCGAGTAAGTCGTGGATGTCGCTCTTCTGTACAGTAGGTTAAAGTAATGGATGGGATTAAATTTGAATGCAATGATAGGTATCATTGTATACGAAAAACGATTCTGAATGGAGATGATTTGTCAGTCTAGGATATATTATATTTAAATATTGTCATATATTCTATTTTGAAACAAATATTTGATTTTTCAATTAAGACGCATTTTGCATATGGCATGGTTAATCAATTAGTGTAGTTATCATGTAGTTATCATAATTCATAATACCTTATATTATTATCAATTATCATAGATATACATATACCTGGTTTGAGGATAAATCATTATCATTACGCGATTTCATAAAATTTAAAACTCAAACGCCCAAAAAAACATTTTTCCTATAATGACGCTTCAAATTTTCTCTATAGCTATTTGAAGCAAAACTTATGGAAAACTTAGTGTTGAATTTTATAACCTTAGATAAAAATACAAACAATAGTATGAATTTTGAAGTTTTGAACTACAAAATAATTCGCAAATATTCATGGTTTTAACGAATTTTTGTCAATATTTTAAATTCAAATGCTTATAAAAATTTAATTTGCATTTCCGGTGGACATTTTTTTGTGATAAAGATTGAAAAACTTGTAAGGAATCTTATATTAAATTTTTAAATCTTAGTTTAAAAAAGAAATTTTTTATTAATTTCTAGCTCAAAATAATTTGTGAATTTTTGTGATTTTTACGTATTTTGTCAAAATTCAAACTTTGAATGCTTATAAAAAAAAATTGTAACTATGAATTTATTTTATTTTTCAACTGCTATTGTAATAATATGTTAATAGCAATTTTATTAACATTCGGTGAAAATTTCATGTATCAATGTAAAATCGATTTTGTCGATAACTGATTGTACGTAAAATTTCCTGTTTTTCCGTTAATTTTTAGTTTGTTTATCCCGATTATTTAGAAAAATATTAAGAATTTTTTACTTTTGATCCCCCTAAGTATCAACTAGATTCAATTTCTGATTTAACAAGGTACTGAAGTTAAAAGTCGAAGCATTTTTACTGCCCCAAAACATAATGACAAACACAAAAAAAAATATTCATGTTTTTGACGAATTTTTGTCAATATTTGAACTTCAAATGCTAATAAAAAAAAATTGTAGCTATGTATTCTTATAATTTTTCATTCACTATAAGAATAACTTATGAGGAACTTTGTATTAAATTTTCAAGTATTTTGATAGGGCCAAAAAGTTTTTATCGACACTTCAAAAAAAAGATTTTCAGACAAATTGAAAATTTCAGTCGTTTATAAATATCTTAAAAAAGACAAAATATTTTGAAAATTAAATCATGTAAAGAAAATGCCAATCTAAATAACTGATAAAAATTTCAAGTATCTACGACTTATACTTTTTGAATAATAACAAATATTTAAAATCATTTCAGGATAAATCGTTATCGTTACGCTGTTTCGTAAAAATTTAAAATTCAAACGCACTTAAAATTTTTCCTATAATGATGCTTCGAGTTTTCTCTTTAGCTACTTGAAGGAAAACTTAGTGTTGTATTTTTAATCCTTAGTTATAAACGCAAAAATTTTATGATTTTTCAACTTTAAAATTACTTGCAAATTTTGGCATTTTCGACAGATTTCGTAAAATTTTGAGCTATAAACGCTTATTAAAAAAAATTGTGACTTACGATTTTTAATTTTTTTTAGCTACGATAAGAACAACTCATAAGGAACCTTGTATTAAATTTTCAAGTTTTTTTGGTCGTCCAACATTTTTTTACCGACACTTCAAAAAAAAATTCTCTAAAAAATTGAAAATTTCAGTGGTCTATAAATAACTCAAAACTGTATATAGATAACACTAACATTAACATTTGGTGAAAATTTAAAGTATTTACAGTGATTAGTTTTTGACTGACAACCATATAAAAAAATCGATTTGGTCGAAAACTGATTTTGCGTAAAAATTCCCGTTTTTCTGTAATTTTTTTTTTGTTTTTCTCGATTTTTTTTAAAACTGTTGGAAAATGTTTACTTTTTACCTCTATAATGCACCAAGGATCTTCAATTTTACATTGGAAACCACCCCCAAAGTTTGAAATCGAAGCATTATTTCGACTTGTTTTGCTGTACACAGACACAAAAACAAACATAAAAAAAAAAAGGCACATATCATTGTAAAATCAATACATTCATAACTTCGTTCAGAATTTAACATATTAAGAGAAATAACGATGACGGATGATAATGAGAAACAATGAAGCATTGGATAGATTTATAGAGAACCTACCATTATTGGAACCCTAAAAAAGTATAAAGATAAGTTACGAAGGACACGCATATGGATATCGGAGGGAATGATTGGATTAATAATTATAATGGAAATCCAGCATCACTAATAGACCCAGAGGACGGGCCAAAAAGATATGGATAGATATAGGATACGGGACGACAATTTCTATTGTAAAATTTCTGAATGATAAAGGAACGCAGAAGAAATTTTGAAAAATAGGCAGGGATGGAGACAGTATATATTATTATGTTGTTGCGGCGTTTAATAAAAGCCACAAAAAAGCGTGTAAAAGCCTAGAGCCTTGCTAGAAGATGGAGAAGACGAAGATATTATTTTAATATTTATACTTGTATATTATATCCGTACCTCATCGCGTTTTATTTTCTCACAAATCTCGTTTACCTATATACCGACTAAACGGCGGCGTACATCTGCAGGCTGCAGCTCACAGGTCCATTTCCCCAGCCCCCCCATTTTGGAATTTCGAACTTTTTTTTTTTTTATTCGATTGTGCTACGTTAGTGCCGTTTGTTCTACATGGTCTCGCGTTTGTGCTGACTTCCTAGCCCTATGAAATTAAATTTTAAGTATGGCGGGGCTGACGAAATGTTAGCCCCCCCATTTTGGAATTTCGAACTTTTTTTTTTTTTATTCGATTGTGCTACGTTAGTGCCGTTTGTTCTACATGGTCTCGCGTTTGTGCTGACTTCCTAGCCCTATGAAATTAAATTTTAAGTATGGCGGGGCTGACGAAATGTTAGCCCCCCCATTTTGGAATTTCGAACTTTTTTTTTTTTTATTCGATTGTGCTACGTTAGTGCCGTTTGTTCTACATGGTCTCGCGTTTGTGCTGACTTCCTAGCCCTATGAAATTAAATTTTAAGTATAGCGGGGCTGACGAAATGTTAGCCCCCCCATTTTGGAATTTCGAACTTTTTTTTTTTTTATTCGATTGTGCTACGTTAGTGCCGTTTGTTCTACATGGTCTCGCGTTTGTGCTGACTTCCTAGCCCTATGAAATTAAATTTTAAGTATAGCGGGGCTGAAGAAATGCTTACGTCGCAATATTGGCGTTTAAAAAAAAAATAACACAGTTGATTCTTGATAAACACTATCAATTAGTTGCTTAGTAAGATCACTAAAAATTTCAGTTACTTAATTAAATTATAGTATAGTGTTAATACCTTTTATTATTTTATTATTTTCCCATTTTCATGTCCTTATATCAATCACTTAATTAATATATTACTATAATAATTTCTAATTAAATATAGAGCCTCCTATATCTATATTATATATAAACAAAACTGATATGCCTAATCAACTTATAAACTTCCGATATTTGGAGGTGTTTATTTTTATCATTTTAGTATCGTCTGTTTATCAGTTCCAAAATATCGTACATCAAATGTACATCAATATTCCGAACATTAAAAGGGTATAAAAATGGTATTACATGATGTATAATATTATATAGATAATGAATGATTAAAGATTTTTAAACTTAAAAATAATAAAGATACATAAACATTTTAAGTTGAATTTTGACAAAACTCATTAAAAACTCGAAAACTTAATTGTATATAGTTAAATGTTTACTAAACCAAAAAATCCCAAATATACATATAGTTTGAATAAATAAATAAATAAATTGAAAATAAAATATATACAAATAAATAAATTAGTTAATTAAACTCTTAAAATAATTTTATAATTCAATTCTTGGTAATATTGTGATGCCCGTTATTATTTTTATAATTAAACCTTTTTATCTCACTGGTGGTGTACTTAAGACAATGTTGTTCAATGTAGTCAAGGTTTTAACGTTCAGGAGACAGTTATAAATGATTTTGCCGTGTTATTAGCAACTGATTAATACAGTACATTGGTGCATACCTATATATTTTAAAACAGAAATAAATATGCAATAACTGAGAATTTAATATTGAGTGAGTAAATTTAGAGATAAGCTAATTTTAAGATTAAAGTTAGAAAATAACTTTCGCTTTTAGGTGAGCACCTTTTTTTAAATTCTGTTGTTAAATAATATTGATGCACAAATGATGTAAAACATTAAAATGGTCCAGCGCAAACATTGTATAATTCAAAAATTGAATTATACGCAACTGTCTCACAATTATAGTACTATACTATATTAACAATAGACAATAGTAATGCGCAAACGACAACTTGCATTATTTTTTTATAATAATAATTAAAAATGCATTATTATTATCCAACATAGGCTTTCTGTATTAGCAATATTATGATTAGGTATAGAAATTAGAAGGTGATATAACTACAGCAATAAAGTATAAAGATGTTAATCAGGAAATTTCTCAAGGCCGTACATGACTAATAATATAAGATCATTTTTAAATATTTTTTGTTAAAGTATATGTATATTTATATTTAATACCTATTGTGCTACGTTAGTGCCGTTTGTTCTACATGGTCTCGCGTTTGTGCTCTCTTCCTAGCCCTATGAAATTAAATTTTATATAGAGCGGATCAGGCCTGTTACCTCAGTAGGTACTACCAAAGTATACATATATAGATACACGTAAAAAAAATATTTTATCGATTGTTATTTCATTTGTATTTATGTGTAATCATAATTTAAACATTTTTTCATCTCCCCAATCTCGGAAAAATAAATTTTCTCGTGGTGTTACTAGTGTAACCTTAAACCAATACCATTCTTAATATATGCAATCGTTTTATCGACTCCAAAATGGTTCCAAAAATGGCTCAGAAAAAATTGTATAAAGATTGTACGAGAAAAAATATTTATTAATATTATAATTCAAACACAATATTGTTTTAACTACATGGGTAATTTCAAAATTATGGGTTATTTCATGTCACGCAGCTGTGGTCTCTTCAATTATGGGCTGAATAGAGTTCTAAAAAATGTTTTACCTTAAATATTATTTACCTTACAAGTACTCAATATTTTTAAGTTGAATTATTTATTATTTTAAGTATGAAACACATCTAAGTAACCCAAATCTCTCTCCCTAAGCGTGTCACAATTAGTAGGTTTCTAGCTTTTTTTTTAAATATGTCAGATACCATACAGTATTTAATGAGTTATCAATGAATTATTATAATCATAATATTTTCCTCTAAAATGTGTTTTGTTAAATAAATCAAATTATCACTAAGAAAGTGTTTTTGGCGTAAGTTTGTGTCGGTTACATCATTTTTTCTCTCTCCCTAAAATTTTTTTTTAATTGCCGCCAGATAATAGTATAATGGAAATTTTGTATTAATACAATGTGGCAACACTGCTTCAGTATGATAACAAAACGTGTGTTTTGTTGTTTACATCAAAAAAATTTATCAGTTGTGTTTGCGTACGTAAACAGCACGGTTTGTCCGTGCGTGATTTTATTCAACCTCATTCCCTAAGGCCTATCAAATACTTGTAGTAAGTGTATTTTGGATTATAAATAATTTCATTTTATGTGCATTATTGATCAGAATGTATGTACCGTAATGACTATCTAGAAATAATTCGTAATCTTATCAATAATGATTGCTAACTGTCAAAACCTCTCTCCCTACAGTCTCTCTCCCTAAAATAATTTAAAAAATTAAATTTGTAGGGAGAGAGAATACAAATTAGGGAGAGAGAATACTGTATTTTTACTGTACTCTATCGGAATGTTTAGACCATGGACCTGCTGCTGTTTGGGCACATCTACAACCTATTTTCCAATTCATACAACGTACTGTTCCACAAATCACCGTTGTTCATTTTCTGACAGATAGCCCTACAACACAATACCGTAACAAAACCATATTTTTTCTAATCGCCCATGCCCTTCAGCATTCAATTGAAATTTCATTATGTACATGGAATTATATGGAAGCTGGTCATGGAAAAGGTGCTCCAGATGGTGTTGGAGGTTGTCTTAAAAGAACAGCAGATCGAGTTGTTGCTCAAGGGGAAGACATAGATTGTTTTGAAAGCTTTGTAAAGGTCTTAAAAGAGAATGTCAGAAAAGTGGAACTAATTTTGGTTTACGAGCATGACATTCAATCAATGAAAAATAATATACCACCAGAAATTCCTTCTTTCAAAGGTACTTTCAAAGTACATCAAGTTGTATTTATGAAAGAGTTTCCCAATAAATTAGTTATGAGAAAACTAAGTTGTTTTGATTGTTATGATTGTGACAAGTTTTCTTTAGGACATCATATTATTTTACCAACTAACGAGGAAGCAGATTGCCTAGAAAATGTCCCAGTTGAAGTTGAATGTGATTTACATATACAACCGACATCGTCAATATCAGAGCTACAATCAAAAAATACTTTCTATGCCCCAGGAACCTACCTTCTGGTGAAGTTTGAAAAATATTCTAAGAAGTCTGCAGATGCTCTAGGTTTTCAGTATGTTTGTTGTGTTGAAAAACAAAATGAAGATAATTCTATTACTGTAGATGGACTAAGAAAACTTGGTAACTCCTTTACAGAATTTATTGTAAAAGATAATGATAATAGTGTAATTGGTACAGATCAAGTTATGCAGGTGCTTCCAAATCCAAGTGTGGTATTAAAAAAGAGAAAAACGGTGTTTTTGTTTCCTATTAAAGTCAATGTCAAAGAACTTTAGTGATAGTTTAGAATTGTAGTGCTTAAGTTGGGTAATTATATACTAGTCATAAATAAAACTAGATTTCCTCCACCAAAAAGTTCAGATTGTATTTAAAGTTTTTATAGACATAAGTATTTTTGTTTTAATATTTTAAACCAAGGTTTGGTTAAGGTTAAATGTATTCAAATTCTGTTAAATATTGTTCAAGACTAAAAGTTAGTTCAGATTGTATATTTAATGTTTTTAATGATATAGACGTTATTTTGTTTTAATTTTTTAAACCATGGTTTGGTTAAGTTTAAATGTGTTCAAAGTCTGTTATATTTTTCAATAATGTAAGTGTTATTTTAAATTTAAAAATGTGATTAAATTGTTTGTGATCTTAAAGGTATTAATGGTAGATCTCAAAACAAAATATATTAAATAACTATTAAAAAATTGTGATTGTTAGTATTTCTATATTTTTTTAAAATTTTCAGTCAATTTAAAAATAATATGTTGAGGTGACTTTTATTTTGTTAATAAACGTATATTAAAGCTCAAAAGTACTATTGTTATACTTTCTAGTTTTAAGTTACAGTTGTTGTTGATATTAATTTGTACGGCCAATTGCTTAAATATATATATATATATATATATATATATGTGTGTGCATATTTTTTCATAATTTCTCTCTCCCTACATCCAAACCTCTCTCCCTATATTTTGAAAATTTCTAAAGTTAAATATATACAAAAATATTAATGATTATGTGTGCACACTCCATGAAGGTGCAGTAAGGTCTATACAGATAAGTAATTGACAAAAAAAAATAGGGAAATTAAGTTTTTATTATTGGATATAAGCAAAGCTTGAAATAACCCATAATTTTGAAATTACCCACATATTTTATGGCATATGTTCTATAATTATATATTATATATTATGTGTTAGAATAAAGGGTGGTTCCATTTTCCTCCAAAAACGAGATATCGTTTTTCTCCCCTGTTCATTTTCCTTGACACAGAATTTTTGACTAAAATTATGTCTATTTTCCTCCGATGTTTCAGTCCAGTGGCATACCTAGGCCTCTCTTACGGGGGGGGGGGGGGGGGAGGGGGGTGAAATATATTTTTACCTAATCTTAAAATTTCTTAAAAATTTACGTCACAGCTAATCTAACTTAACGGAAATTGTATTCTAGTAAAATACCAGATACCTATTACATAAAACATTTTAATAGGTACATAAAAAAGAAATTATTGTTTAATTTAATAATATAGTATAATTCATGTTGTAAAATAATTTTATTATAATTATAATTTATAATACAAAGTCTAGTCTTCTGTTTTTCATACGAGACAATCGTGTGAAAATCAATGATAAGAGACAACGGTCGAACCACAGACCTCGAATTAATATTACAATTATTAATTATTATTATATTAGATTAGATTATATTATTATAATATATTATTATCAAACTAGCTGACATCGGAAACTCGGAGGCCCTGTGGATTCGCTGAAAGTGGATATTGATTTTGGGGCCAAGTCGTTGGATTTATAAAAGTCGAAAGTTTGTGGAGGTGATTGAGGTTAGGATTTGTGATAAGAATGATAAGAATTGGTGATAAGGCTTGGAGGTTTGGAGGCAACGTTTGAAAGTTTCAGCATCTAGCAATCCGCCTCAACCATTATAAGTTGGTTGGTTAAAATCTCCCAGCATTTCACATGTACTATTTCGTATATGAAAATGTGTACGGCGTTTGTCTAGCTATCAGTCATCACCGGTGTTAGTCGATAGCCGGCTGGGCAATCCACTCTTGCCTTAAGTGGCTAGATATGTAATGCCTTCATGCGTGTACAGTGACTTTAAAGTGTAGACTGTAGAGCTTTCCTATCTAACATTGCCTATGAAAATCGGCCACTGAATAATACGGCCTCCCGTTGCATTTCCAGTGATTTTTCGTATCTATAAAACCGTCATTTTTTAATCCGTGTTTCGGTGTCTAGCAAGTAAGTCTCTTCAAGTGAATATCGATTAATATGTGTGCAGCAGCTTGTCAGGTAGGCAATCCACCTGCGGTGGATTTCAGACCCCCTGTTCCGCGGCGATAAATGAAACTCGGATACTTAGATAGTATAAACCATTGAGTTTATACTTAGTACTTAATATTTTATGTATATATCGCTGCCATTTAGTTTCGAAGCTGGAACTGTTTGAAAAACAAGTGTGAGTACCTATCTAGAAATCTCATATTGCCCATGAAAATTGGTCATTGAATAATACGGTCTCTCGTCGCATTTCTGGTGCTTTTTCGTATATAAAAACCGTCAATTTGAATCCGTGTTTCAGTGTCCAGCAAGAAAGTCCCCTCAAGTGAATATCGATTAACATATGTGAAGCAGCTTGTCAGGTAGGCAATCCACCTGCGGTGGATTGCAGACCCCCTGTTCTGCGGCAGTCAAGAAAAGTCTGCCACCATAGTAGTATATATTTATTTTGTTTACGCATAACATATAAATTACAGAACGCATATAAACGTATTTAACCTGATAAACCAATAGTATTTGATCATATAGACCCGCGGCCCGCGAAGCTTTTTTTTGGCCCCTCCAAAAATTTAAATTTTAAATCACAATAATATTATAACAAAGTCGCAATAAGAGGTTATACAATTTATACGATCTTATTACGAATTTATACATTACGGAATTTTTCTCTTGAAATTTTGTCAATATTTGGCAGTACGTATATTTGTGAATCAGCATTTTCTACAATGAATTTAATAAAACCAAATCAAGAAACCGTATTCACGATTCGTCTTTAGAATCGTGCATCAGATTAGCCACCACAGGGTGTTCAATTAAAATTGATAAATTGACTACTGAAAAACAATGCTAATCATCGCATTAATATAGTTTATTTTTTTTTTATTGTAATAAGAAATTGCTGCCTAATTTATTTTTTTTAGCATTTTTTGATCATTTTAAACATGAAAATATTAAATTTAAATAATAATAATTAATAATGTGTGCATTATATAAAATAAAAATAGGTAATAATATAATTGTTTTCTTCTGGCGGCCCCCGGTGTATTTATGAAAGTGTAAATTGGCCCGCTAACTACAAAAGGTTGGACCACCCTGATATAGACAGTCAATTTTATAAATAACACGCAATTTTTTGTATTAATTTCATAACGATTATGTTTATACATAATATATACATAGGTCGATCCTGTGTGATCATTTAATTAACAAAACCATATTAAAATAATAATAGAAAAACTAATTTACTGTACAAAAGTATACACAAAGTAAAATGCCATAAGAAAATCCGTATAAACTTTGAAAAATTACAGAAAAAAAATGCAAAAAATTCGGGCGCGGCAGGCAATGCTATTCATATGACATTGCACTGCCTGCGCAGATCAACGACGCGGACGTCGGGATCGAACCCTATACCCTAACAACTAATGCCTAACGCCTAACCTTCCCCCCCCCCTAGTCATTAAATTGTTTGAACTATTAGTTAATTATTATCAGTGACACATTTAGACATTAATGGCAGCATTTTACTAACACTCATCATTCAAGAAATATACATTGATATTGAATATTTTTCGTAGGTATTAAATATAAATATACATATACTTTAACAAAAAATATTTAAAAATGATCTTATATTATTAGTCATGTACGGCCTTGAGAAATTTCCTGATTAACATCTTTATACTTTATTGCTGTAGTTATATCACCTTCTAATTTCTATACCTAATCATAATATTGCTAATACAGAAAGCCTATGTTGGATAATAATAATGCATTTTTAATTATTATTATAAAAAAATAATGCAAGTTGTCGTTTGCGCATTACTATTGTCTATTGTTAATATAGTATAGTACTATAATTGTGAGACAGTTGCGTATAATTCAATTTTTGAATTATACAATGTTTGCGCTGGACCATTTTAATGTTTTACATCATTTGTGCATCAATATTATTTAACAACAGAATTTAAAAAAAGGTGCTCACCTAAAAGCGAAAGTTATTTTCTAACTTTAATCTTAAAATTAGCTTATCTCTAAATTTACTCACTCAATATTAAATTCTCAGTTATTGCATATTTATTTCTGTTTTAAAATATATAGGTATGCACCAATGTACTGTATTAATCAGTTGCTAATAACACGGCAAAATCATTTATAACTGTCTCCTGAACGTTAAAACCTTGACTACATTGAACAACATTGTCTTAAGTACACCACCAGTGAGATAAAAAGGTTTAATTATAACACTATACTATAATTTAATTAAGTAACTGAAATTTTTAGTGATCTTACTAAGCAACTAATTGATAGTGTTTATCAAGAATCAACTGTGTTATTTTTTTTTTAAACGCCAATATTGCGACGTAAGCATTTCTTCAGCCCCGCTATACTTAAAATTTAATTTCATAGGGCTAGGAAGTCAGCACAAACGCGAGACCATGTAGAACAAACGGCACTAACGTAGCACAATCGAATAAAAAAAAAAAAGTTCGAAATTCCAAAATGGGGGGGCTAACATTTCGTCAGCCCCGCTATACTTAAAATTTAATTTCATAGGGCTAGGAAGTCAGCACAAACGCGAGACCATGTAGAACAAACGGCACTAACGTAGCACAATCGAATAAAAAAAAAAAAGTTCGAAATTCCAAAATGGGGGGGCTAACATTTCGTCAGCCCCGCCATACTTAAAATTTAATTTCATAGGGCTAGGAAGTCAGCACAAACGCGAGACCATGTAGAACAAACGGCACTAACGTAGCACAATCGAATAAAAAAAAAAAAAGTTCGAAATTCCAAAATGGGGGGGCTAACATTTCGTCAGCCCCGCCATACTTAAAATTTAATTTCATAGGGCTAGGAAGTCAGCACAAACGCGAGACCATGTAGAACAAACGGCACTAACGTAGCACAATCGAATAAAAAAAAAAAAAGTTCGAAATTCCAAAATGGGGGGGCTGGGGAAATGGACCTGCAGCTCACCTGCATATTATCATTGTGTAATATACATATAATTTATATTGGATATCAATTATTACTATTGCCAGCAACCCGTTAGTCTGGTCGCAAAATCGGGGGGGGGGCAGATTATATAATTGTATATATATATATATACATGCAGTTTGGCATAAATACGCGGCGGTGTATACCTAAATAATATTATAATATATCCGACACAATCGTCGCTCCGTGGCCGTCGGAATATAGCAGAGTCCTATATTATGTACATATATATACGCGGAACCTACACGCCGCCCGTCACGAAGTCGGCAACAAGGTTAATTGGAGAAAACGATACGTGTCGGCACATTCCCCGGGTAATATCATTCTCCTGGTCCGGTGCCGAGAGCGACGACCACCTATATATTATACATAGGTATGTATTATACATCGGTCTGCAGGTGATCGTCGAAGTCACCGTGTTGTCAACCGCGCAGTCGGTTGCACGTCAATTATTATCCGTTAAAGGTATCTATTTGAGTTCAGTTTCATATATTATCATGCTTTTACAATAATATTGTCATGAACACGCGCGATGTATAAATAACGTAGGTATGCTTTAAACTATACCGCGGTATACCTCGACCACGGTTGTTTTATTTTTTCCGGCCGCCGTCGCGTAAACCTCTGGCCAGCGTGACTGTTTCCACCGCCAATGCCTACATGTGCACCGTTTCGGTGAAACCCAAAAGCGCAAATTGTCTATACATTTTGTTCGATGCACCAAAAGTGCCATTTTATTCGTATGGCGCTTTTGCACAAAACTTTGCCTGAAGTGAAGTAAAAACGTAATTATTTATCATCTATTAATTATTTATAATTAAATATATAGTATTTTCATAATTCAAAAATACACCAACAGCTATAGTGAATGCAAGTCAACTACAATATAAAATAGCATGGGACTTGTGTGTAGAAAAAAAAAATGTCCAGCCCGGACTATACTTAAAAACTGTGGGCTTTAAATTTTAAGGCAATACTCGTTATAATATTATACCAATTAATATTTACAACTATTATATGTGATATAAATTTTAAAATTTTAATTTAATTTCACAATAACTAAAATCTTAATATTAATAACTATATGATTTTGACACATTTAAACACACTTCAAATATTTGAAAGATTTATTTGTGCTTATGGTTTGTTAAAAAATTACTATTTTTGCGCTTTTTGATTGTGTTTGGGTCATATTTTGAGTTTGTGGGATACGACCCACCGCTTTCCCGTAGACACATTTAGTATTTTATAGACGTAAAGGCCACCTGATCGACTGTGTGTCGAAGGCGCGCGCACGTGAACTGGTTTTGGGTACGATCGACGGTGACCGGACGTACCTGGTATACGATAGGTACCCGCGGTAATCAACAATCATAGTACATGGGTAACCCGATAATGAGTCTGTTCAACTTTAATGTTCATGAAGGAGTTCACAGTCTGCGGAGCACGGGTGTCATCTTCATCTACCCAAATTAATATTATTATTATTATTAAGGTCATTAATGTGTCCCGTCCACACAATTATTTAGAATTCGAGATCCATTGTGGTGAGTGAGTTCACATCTCGTCGGTTCTATTGAATAATTTAAGATTTCCTGCATATAGGTATATAGTTGTGAGTTTGGACAAACGCACCGGCTAGTGATGCGTTCAAATAATAAAATCGAAAACTGGTCCTCCGTGAAAACTTCTGTTCAATAAAAGTGTATATCATTTCGGCACCGAATACTGCCCCTAACCATACTGCAGCAGTCGTGGACTGCACCATGTTATTCTATGCATACATTATAGTTTTATTTTGACGAGCTCTGGTATAGGTTTCGTGTTTATTGTTGTTTTATAAATTTATAATAATATCACGATGTAACGCAATAGTGGTGGGCGTAGGTTATTGTTGTTTGTTACCGACGGGAAGATGAGTTACTTATTATTTTCTTATATACGAGTATATGAATAATTACCTACTTAATATTGTGATTCCTTCGAACGGACGAGAATAACGATTTATAATTAGATTTTATATTTGGTTTTCTATCTTACTCACGCGCCATGGCATAAGTTGTAAAAACTCTAAATTGTATTTTTCATTTTTACATAATTTTAGAGTAAAATCGATCATCAAAACACTATTATATTGAGAGAATAATAATTATAATATATTAATGAGTGTTTCCGATGTTTAATGATGACTATATAACCATTGTCTATTCTAATCAAATTTATAAAAACCGTTTTGTGTCGGCCCGTCCGTCCATTTATTAATTATCAGTGAGTATACCGCACCAAATGTTGATATTAAGATATTTATTTATAGATATATATACTGTCAAAATATTAGGGTTATTGCCTAAATCTGCAGTTTACATTGTATATAAAATTACAGTTTATTGCATTGTATACGTACCTATATTAAAATCTATTTAGAAACAGGGAATTTAGTATGCTCGTGGAGTGAGGTTTTCTAACTTGTTTATTTTTATAGGCTCGAAAACTAAGTAAAATAATAATTAAAATACAAAACTGTCGATAATGTGTCAAACGCTCGAAAATTTTATTCTCTTTTTATCACTCTCTATCTCTCTCTCTCTCTCTCTCTCGCTCTCTGTATCTCCCTCACTGTCTCTCTCTCCCTCTGTATCTCCCTTTCGTGCAGCACCCGGCGGACCGGTAGTGCAATTACATACATGTCCCTTTTGTCATTTTTCGAAAATGGATATAATCATTAATACCGGTTTTTGGTATTTTAAACTATATACTTAAAATGTAAAAGTTAGGAAAGTTCACTCTTGCGAGCGTGCTTAATTACCTGTTTCTAAACGTATTTCAATACAATTCAATAGATTATAATTCCTGATACAATTTCAAACAGGATTGTCGGTAACCTTATCAATATTTTGACTGCAGATATGAATCTATATTAAATACTTATTACTCATGTAATGAGCAGTATTACCTTAGTTAGTACATATATACAAACAATCGTAAGTTCGTAAGTATGTACAGCAACTATACGGACAATCAGTGGCGTGCGCAGGAATTTGGTATGGGGGGGATGTCATAAATAAAAATGTATTATGTTTATGTTGATGAACTAGAGATCCAAAATCCACTCGTTAGAAGACTAAAAAAAAGCCCATGGGGGGAATATATCCCCCATCATCCCCCCCCTGCGCACGCCACTGCGGACAATAAATAAATATCTTACAATATCAACAATCGTAACTATGCAGTACTGCAGGTAATTAACGACGGCCACAACGGGAATAAATAAGGTGTTCTAAACTTATGTTCACTACTGTACTATACTTGAAAATTGAGTGTGTCATTCCTGCAATTATCGAAATTTGAATTACGAAAAAAATCGGGGCGAGAGTATACACTTGATGAATCACTCTGTATATTGTATATAATACGCAATTATAATAATAATATGGTCTGCGAAACATGAACACAACATATACTTGATTATTATTGTGTTACCACGTGTACCTATATTGTATAATACTATAATAATACAATAAAAACGCGTATCGATATAGCTAATTACTGCGAAACACTGCAGCTAATAATATTATAAATAAAATAATACAATATATACAAGCGTATTGTGAGGCAGCGAGAATATTATTAAACTCGTGTTTTACCGGCATTGGATATAATGTATTACCATGTATTACCAGCCGTCAACTTAATTGCGCGATTAAATTTTCTCGGCTACTCAATTTATACGTATATTTTATACCATATAATAAGATGTGTAGGCATCGCGCGTGTCGTTCTAATTGGACGAAATAACTCTCGAGAAACAAACTGCGATTCGTCTGTTTCTATATAAGTTTAATATTTTAAGTGCACAATCGGTATATTATCTTCGTTGCAGCCTACGAGTGCAGTATCATTAATTATTATTATTACTATCATCATTATTTTGTATACCTACCGCTTGTAAATATCTTATAATGGCGAATGATTAATTTTTTTTGTTCGAAACTATAATATAACCGTTCACTTATTGATATCTGCGTCAAAAATAATACCTATTACTGTTTTTTCACCGCCACACTCTACGATCACGATGTTTTGAATTATATAAGTGTGATTACGATTATACGAGTGAAACAAAAAAGTAAAAAGCTATACTTATTATATTCATAAGTACAGATTGTATATTATATCTGCAGTTTAATTGTTGGAGGTAATCTTATTGATTTTGAAAATGAAATAGTTTCCTAGTCAAAAATGTTTTACAACACCAAATTCAATAGATTAAATGTGTTTTTTGAGTTCATAGCGATGGTTAATTAAATTTTTTTTTCAATTTCATATCCTCAGAAACAGAATTGGCCAATTCCTCAACATTTCAATATAAATAACATAATATAATCATTAGTATGACAAGTATAAAATAATATACATAAATATATTTAATAATAATATGATACAATATAATATGATATAAATAATACCATTGATAGTACTAACCAGTGGCGGCTCGAAGGGAGTATATTTGAATCACGTGATTCACAAAAATATTAATGGGTGATTGGGTGGGTAGGTTTTATGGTTGGAAAAGGTAGATTGGACCATTTTTGTAGGTTGGTATTTAAATATTAAATTACAAATAATAAATATAATATGTGTACTCAGCAGATAATGCACAATAATAATTAATAATTAATAACTATATTTTAGGGTGAGTGGTGTAAAAATATTAAACGCGATTCGAGGGAAAAAAAGTTCAAGCCGCCACTGGTACTAACACTATAATATTTGTGATCAATGGTATAATACGCATTGCAGTAGTTAAACGCTTGTAATAATTATAACCAATATTGTTATTGTATTATTACTTTAATTCGTTGTGTCATATTATATATAGTGTAGTCTTAGCTTTAAACGCTGATTAAAAAAAATACAAATCGTTCAACATTCAATACCTAGTTGTGCATTCGATTTTTGTTTATAAATATTCTACTTTTATATACGATCGTAGTTCTATATAATAATAACATCATACAATTGTAAGAAAGCTCTGCACTCTGCGAGGTGTGACGAGGATGCTAAATTCCCGTTTTCTAAGCGTATTTCAATACGACACTGCAATAAACAATAATCGTGTACGCTATATTTAAAAATAATTTGGTGACCTTTATATTTTGGAGCCCATTTCTGTATAGTGACTGCCGACTGGTATGAATCTATATTAAACACTAAAAAATTGATATTTTTTAATATTGGCTAAAACACTAAAGTACACATGTTTTTTGAACAGAACCATTGTAAAATCTTATAATACAAACAATGTGAGTACAGTAACTACGGACTATTAATACTATTAATATTAACCTTCAGATAATCATAACTATACCTATAGGCTATAATACTATAACAAACGGACATACGGATATTATAGGCATGCTCTAAACTTACGTTTTAGAAACGCAAGATATATTTTGTATTAAAAACACAAAAAAATTCTATTTATTTTTCCAAGCATAAATACTTACTTCAAATTATTATATTACAAAATATAAAAATACTGGTATTTAAAATCGACGCTAGAGTATAAATATGATGTGTGCCAAAGTTTTGTACTTATTGTAAATTATGATAAATAGGTATCATTTTTTTTCAGTTTAAACTTTTGTAACTACCTTTTTATAAACTATAAACATAATAATAATAATATTATACTTTATAGATTTAAAAATGCGTATTATATTGTATAGGTTATTCCTATATATATATATATATATACGCATTATAAATATTAAGTATCTGTAAATTATTAAAAAAATAAATATATTTTTATCGGACTATATAATTATTGATGACGGTTTTCGGACGATTTATAGTCGTGCGATATATTATTGATATAGTGACTTTATTTTTTCAATAACTTTTTGTATAAACGGTGCTGCAGGGCGCAAGGCAATTTTAATTAATCTCGTATGCACGGGATAGTTCCGATATCAACATCGGGTCGTTAAAAACGTGAAATATTGCTATACCGAAACCGATGTAATTACGGATCTCGTTTTTTTTTTTTTTTTTTACCGTTTCGGCGGCGTACGTCATATACGATTATACATACACGTGCCGCCGATTACGCGCAGTGTTATACATAATAATACGACGCTTGCTGCTGCAGGGGCAGCGTGCGCGGTTAAACGGATTATTCGATAAGCTCGCGATATTCTATTACCGAACATAAATCTGTCACGAGGATTTTTTTTTTGTCACTGCGATGATATATAAAAATAATAAATGATATGTCGCACGGCGTGTGGTTAGGTATACGTATATTATATTATTAAAAGTAGTATATTATATTAGTTATCATATATACCTACAGTCGGCATCGTATACATAATAATAACATAATATTAAGTTATACGCTGTCGCGGCGATGATGATGCGCGAAATATTAGGTATTTGCAGCCTATATAGTATTATTATTATATGGTACATACAGGTCCGTCATAACAAACGCATGTTTTTCAAAATGATGTTATGCTCAAAGTAATTTCAGTAAAAAATGTTTTATGATATCAAAAAATGCATACGCATAGGTATGCAGTTTTTTCATATGTAACAAAATTTAGGTTTTGAAAATAATATCAGGCATAATATGGCGCCCTTGAACCACTAAGTACTCGTGACATGCAAACGAATTTGTAAAATAATATATTTTATATTTATAAATGAATTCATCGAGAACCGAATTTGGATAAAAACTATAAAAACCTCACATGGAGCTTATCAATCTGTTTTAAAATACGAAGTATATATCTATAATATATAAATCCCCTTCTACACCGAATCACGTATAGGCAACTACCCCCCCCCCCGTCACCGCATAATATTTTAGCCTTACAGAACTAAATCCGGGTTCCTCTTAAGAGGACGCTATACCCGCATGTGTTGTCTCCGTCTTACACGCGTAGGTACTACATAGCAAATTTTCGTTTGCTAGATTCTGCAATAGTGTGTTCGCGCAACACGTAATGTTTTTCTTTAAATATCACAATATGTAATACAGTGAAAACTGTCTAAGGCGGACCCTGAATAAAACGGAAAACTATCCAATACGGAATTTTTCTATGGTCCCGGCACGTACCTATAGTTTTACGTAGACGCTCAACCTCAATAAAACGGAACCTTCAAAACGCGGAAACGGAACGATTTTGTAAGTCCCATGCAAGTAAAAACCTTGCATAAACCGGAAAAATGGCACGCGCGTGTCAAACCTAAACCAAAAATAAGGTATAAAATATAGATATGCCGATATGCATGTTGCGTATGTACAATGTACATCGTTAAATAGTGATAGATAAAGAAGATAAAATTGTTCATATGTACATTATATGTACATACAATGCATATTATCGCATCTTAAACGATATGAAATGTCTTCTTTGTAACTGTGAAACAGTCTTACACCAACAGTCGTACGTACACTTTTTATTTTATTTTATCTTCCGTTCATCGTATTAAATATTAAAATGCCAAAATATAAGTGTCTTTCATTAAATGAAAAATATCAACTGATCGATATGAGTACAAAAGGACATTCAGTAAGACAATTACAAAATATATTTAATTGTGGAAAAACTCAGGTTTACGATACTCTTAAAAATCAAAATAGAATTAAAGGAGAATGGTTAAAAGGTAATTTCATATTTTTATTTATTTTAACAATGTTTATATAATGTACATAATATGGTAACAAAAAATAGCAGCAACCGTAACAAAACAAAAAACACTTCGTCATTTTTGGAAATGCTAAATGTTTATATGTAATATTTAATTGTCGTCTTATATGTAGTATGTAATATGTAATAAAAAACCTATACATGATTTTAGTTTAAATTTAATGAATTCTAAAGAATTATATTATGTATTTAAAACAATAAATTGAAAACTTTTCTTTGGTATGTATTTCTTATTTATTTGAATTGAATAATCCGGAATTTTTCCGTTTTATTGAATAAAGCGGAAAACTGCTTAAAGCGGAATTTTTTGTTGGTCCCATGCGATTCCGCTTTAGACAGTTTTCACTGTATAGAAATCAATTAAATATAATATGACGTGTGTTATTCTCTATTGGGCTGTTGGCCAAAATACGTTGCATAATAGCATGAGATTCGGAATACAGCCGGTCGGCACTCTGGCTGTCGATCGTCACGAATAAACGCTGCAACGGCGGGCACGTTTGACGTCGGGAGGCGTACATGAGCTACCAACCTCCCGCCGACTGCACCGGCCGGTTCTATGTGTTATGTAGAACACGGGTCAGACTGGTCCACAGAGCACCGGTTGCAAATTTGCAATAAGGTACACTCATAGACATATAAAACAACTAGATAGCCGACTGTGAATTACATTCCCTTAAGAACGTTGAAGTCGGGCCGCCATATGCCAACAGGGCAATGTTTACATAAAAACTCAATAGATAAGATACCTATATTGATAAGCGATAATAAATAATATTTCAAATAATGAAAAAACGAATTTCTTTTCATATTCTATAGTCAAAATGTCAACTACAAATTAAATTACATACAGTAGTAATAAGTACATAATATACTACAGTACAAATATTTATAGTAATTTTGTTATCATTAATAAATATTCTTATCAACCATGTGATTTTGTAAACATTGCCCTGTTGGCATATGGCGGCTGACTTCAATATTATCCCGTAGTCGGCTATCTAGTTGTTTTATATGTCTATGGGTACACGATAGTACAAACTTGCTCAATAAAACTGTTGATGGCCCGTGTATATTCTGCGATAAGGAATGCGTATCACATCATACTGGTCATTACACTAGTAATAACTAATAAGGCTCAAATGAGCCAGGGCGGCATTGTATGCAGACAAGTGCCGACACCACACGGCGTCGGTGCCGTGTTCTGTTCCTAACTAGGCTGGCGGGCGCCCTCCGTTCCGTCACGGAACACGAGACCGGCCACCCGGCCACCCGGCCACCCGGCCATATCCAACGTCAGTACCATGTACGGGAACTCGTGCGTAGTGCGCCGGACACTGCACCACGCGCAACAGTTAATCGGAATGCTGTGGGCGTGGTTTCGAAGGTGGCAACAACCAATGCATTGATCAGCGCCGTCACGTGACCGTACGCAACAACCAACCACAGACAATCATGGGCGGTTCATGTTAGTACACAGCACCGCAGCAGGCGAGACCAAGATTATAAAAAGGAGTGCGGAGCACAAAATCATTCAGTATTCCTTCCTATCTTACCATAGCAAGACCCACCCAGGGCAGACTTGCATGGTATAATTTCCCTCCTACCTCACCGTAACAAGACCCACCCAGGGCAGACTTGCGCGGTGTTGACTCTCCACTCAACACAAATTAAGAACCAAAAGGATACAGTCCACTCAACATCAAATTAAGAACAAGTGTGCTATTAGTTTTGATATTAGTGTGAATTGACCATAGGCGCCAGGTTTTCAAAAAGCTATTGGGTGCTCTTACCAATGTAAAACAACAATGGCGCAAGCATTGGCGGGGAGGGAGTAATGGGTTGTACCCACCCCCATCTCCCAGAAAAAAAGTCCTGTACGTGCCACTGATGTCAAGTATTTGTGAGTAGCTTTTCCCCCTCACTCCGTTTACTAAATTTTCTACAAACTGGTAACAAAACATATTTACAATATAATATAAGACAATTTTTAATGAATACTGAGTATATTATAATGAAATAAAAGTTTTTAGTAACACATATTATAATATTATAAGCTTAAACAATTAAAATACAAATATTTTACATTACAATTCAAATGTGTTTTGACGAACTTTGGCTTTATTTATAAAAATATTAGCGACTTTTTCAATATCCACATCTTCATTTCGATGGACATGAAGAATAGCTATATCATTGAGACGATTTTGTGTCATTGTTGATCTCAAAAATGTCTTCAACCTCCTTAATGCTGAGAAAGACCTTTCTGCAGTGCAGGATGATACTGGAATAATTAAAGCAATTTGTAGGAGCTTGGAAAATTCTGATAACATAACACACAAATTTTCAGATTTCATTAAATTTACGGCGTCTTGTAAACTTTTTATAGAGACTTCTCTAGATTTTGCAATATCTAAGAACATATCTCGATGTAATATCAATTTATCTCGGTTAAAATCACTTCCATAAAATTCAATGACATCGGTAATATATCTGTCTTTGCCGATTACAAATTGTTCTAATGAAAAAAGATAATAACGTATTTTGACGCTTCATAATTATTAATTACTATTTAATTAAATCGTCGAATACACAGTAGGTACCTACACAGCAAGACCTTTGTCACTTTTACAAAATTGACGAGTTGACGAGGAACATAAAACAAAAAGATTTACGAGCTTACAACTTACGACTTTTTGTTATTGTGAAAATATCTTATGAAAATACCGGGAAAAATAATGATATTATGATATAAAAATGTACAGAAAAGTACAGTGCATCCAACAAAAGAAATTTTTTTTTTCTAATTTTGACTTCCGAGGTTTTGCCACAGAATTATAGATGAAATAGATTTTTATATCCTGTGGTTTTTCTTTGTAGCCACTGATATCATACAATGAACGTGGTGATAACGGTTTACCTATTTTAATTATATTGGGTGCTCCGCACCCAATGAATATTTTCAATGGGTGCTCGAGCACCCGAGCACCCATGTACTTGGCGCCTATGGAATTGACCCATTATCAAACTTTTAGGTAAGAACATTATCTGTGTTCTCATGTTAGTTTTTTACGATATTTTAATTTTTAAATGAGTTATGAGCATGTTAAGTTTGAATATTTGAAAATTCACATAATTCATTTAAAAATTAAAATATCGTAAAAAACCAACATGAGAACACAGATAATATTCTTATCTAAAAGTTTAATGGGTCAATTCACTCTAATATCAAAACTAACAGCACACTATTGAATCTAGCGAACGAAAATTTACGTACGTCACACCAGCCCACCCCATTTTGAAAATTGGTGTTTTCTGGTATGCAACCTTTAGTATGACATTTGTATGCATTTGTATGACCATTCCCTCCATTTGTATGCCACTTAAAATGGAGATATAACAAAAATTGAAGGGGCGGGCTGACGGGATGTCACCCCAGCCCGCCCACCACTCAAATTTAAAATTTCGCTATGCCGTTCATTTGTACGCCATTTGTATGGATTTGTACGATAAATTTCATCCCTTAATTTCAAAAACTACCCTTGGGCGGGCTGGAGGGATGTCACCCCAGCCCGCCCACCACTCAAATTTAAAATTTCGCTATGCCGTTCATTTGTACGCCATTTGTATGGATTTGTACGATAAATTTCATCCCTTAATTTCAAAAACTACCCTTGGGCGGGCTGGAGGGATGTCACCCCAGCCCGCCCACCACTCAAATTCAAAATTTCGCTATGCCGTTCATTTGTACGCCATTTGTATGGATTTGTACGATAAATTTCATCCCTTAATTTCAAAAACTACCCTTGGGCGGGCTGGAGGGATGTCACCCCAGCCCGCCCACCACTCAAATTCAAAATTTCGCTATGCCGTTCATTTGTACGCCATTTGTATGGATTTGTAGGTTTGTAGCTCATAAGTTAAATTTTTGTATCGTAAGATTTCTGGAATATCACTTAGTCGTATCTGTACGTGCGGAGCACGTTCAAATCTATATGAGATAAATGTGGATTTGGAGTTAGATATGAATTAAGTTTTCGTTGTTTTGCCGATTTTCTGTCCCATCCTTCTTCAGCATTATTTTCAGTAATATTTTTATTTTTTGGTGAAGTAGGGCATGGTTCATTAAACATCAAGACGTCATTAATATTGTTTTCATCAATTAAAATATAGTTATCTTCGGAATTCTCACTGGAAACATCATTTTCTGTGTTATTCTCCGTTATCATTTTATGTTTTTATAAACAGGGCGATTTATTATTACAAACAATATTTGAGTCATTGTTAGTATCTGAACTAAAGCCTGTAGTGTTGTAAGAGGCAGAACGGAAAAGTGAAGATCCCTGTAGTGAAAGTATATGACGTTCTAAAAAAATTTCAATGTTTGTTGGAAGGGTAGTGTCCTTATACATATTTCAATACAATCTGTTAAAATAGGTATTTTAGAATAATATTGGAAAACCACCACAATACAGTTATTTTTAATAACGATTATTAAATGTTAAAAACAAACACGCGCCGCGATTAGTCTGTGAAATGAAAAACGGCTGGTGACCGTCATGTATCTATAGAGGCCTTAATGTTTAATACCTATACATTATACACAGAGGAGATGCTAATAATTTTGTTATTTTTGTTCTTTTAATAGACTAAACATTATAAAATTAGGTAGTTATAACTATAAATAGACATATATTATACATATATATATATATTAATATATATAGACATTATTTTATATTTATGTAGTTACAGACATACCTCCAAAATATATTAACTATATGCAGTGGCGGCAGTGCAGTAATTAAAATTAAAATTTAATGGCAAAATAACATCGCATTGGGCAACGCAAGAAAAACAATATAATAGCTACTGAACTTCTTGCATTCGCATGATTTTTTGTATTAGTAGTAGATTATTTTAGGCGAGTTATACATTTGTTGTATGAAATAGTGAAACTAAATTATATGATTAAATTTGTATATTTTTGGAAAAGTACATATTTGAACAATTTTTAGCATATTTGTACATGTTTTGCATTTTTAAATTTATAGGTACGTAAAATTACATTTGAAAACCATTCAAAAATATTTTTTCCAATAAATTAAAGTCATAGTCTGTTGCGTCTGAATAGTACATATTTTGTTTACGATAGTTTTTATGTTGCTCAAGATTTAATCATTTTATTGACAATATCGACAATTGTGTAGTTGTAGTAAAACCTATAATGACAATCTAGATTCTAAATTGTATGACAAAATAAAAAGCAGTACATAATATTCGTTCGGTTATCACAGTTATGTACCTACCTAATTTAAAAAATTTTTTTAACCGAAATATGCTTTATAAGTTTTCACTAACAAAATAAAAATTATCTAAATATTTTTAAACATAATTTGATAATTTTAACTGCAACAAATCCCGAACCCGTATCATAACTATAGGAATAAAAAAAAACTATCAAAGTCAGTATTAACAGTAACTGAGTAACTATTCTTCTTTACTTAACTTCCAACAACAGTTTTATTAATATAAAATATGTTTTGATATGGGTAAATTCATAATGAGTAGAAATTTCGATATTTGATTTAAAACCAATAAACGAAACAAATTATTTTTAACGGCCTATGTCATTGAAAAAATCAATAGTATCAGTATCCCGAGCAATTGTAGCATATGCTAGATGAGACCAGATAATGGAGGTAAATAGATATTTAAATGTTACGGGATTGTAGAATGAGGAACAATTACGAATGATAAATCCAAACATAAATAGAGCTTTCTATTTCTAATAGATAATATATTACTAGAGTCTAGAAGGGATAGTAAGTTTTATATTAAAAATAATTCGTGGCAAAAAGATTAAAAACAATTATATAATTTAGGTTGTAATTTAAAAAACAAGTAAGTATAGTTAGTTTCAAAAATAATTGTTTGACACTTATTATACGTGTTACTTAGTACAATATTATTTATAAAAACCTTAGGTGATAAAATTCGTGGAACACCGGAAAACCCCAAGGGTAGTACAAACCCATACAAATGGCGTACAAATGAACGGCATAGCGAAATTTTGAATTTGAGTGGTGGGCGGGCTGGGGTGACATCCCTCCAGCCCGCCCAAGGGTAGTTTTTGAAATTAAGGGATGACATTTATCGTACAAATCCATACAAATGGCGTACAAATGAACGGCATAGCGAAATTTTAAATTTGAGTGGTGGGCGGGCTGGGGTGACATCCCTCCAGCCCGCCCAAGGGTAGTTTTTGAAATTGAGGGATGAAATTTATCGTACAAATCCATACAAATGGCGTACAAATGAACGGCATAGCGAAATTTTAAATTTGAGTGGTGGGCGGGCTGGGGTGACATCCCTCCAGCCCGCCCAAGGGTAGTTTTTGAAATTAAGGGATGAAATTTATCGTACAAATCTATACAAATGGCGTACAAATGAACGGCATAGCGAAATTTTAAATTTGAGTGGTGGGTGGGCTGGGGTGACATCCCGTCAGCCCACCCCTTCAATTTTTGTTATATCTCCATTTTAAGTGGCATACAAATGGAGGGAATGGTCATACAAATGCATACAAATGTCATACTAAAGGTTGCATACCAGAAAACACCAATTTTCAAAATGGGGTGGGCTGGTGTGACGTACGTCGAAAATTTTGTATGTAGTACCTACGCGTGTTTGACGAAGACAACACATGAGGGTGTAGCGTCCTCTTAAAATGACAATTAATTTTGAAATATTTTTCTAATACAGGTTGTCCCGCGAGAATCTACCCATTGCGATAACTAACGAAATAATGGAGATATCAAAATTTTGGTTTTATAATAAGATTTACAGGGATAAGAACTACAATTATTTCATTTTTAAATGTATTTTAATGTTTGGGTACAAAAGTTAAACAATATTTTTTTTTATTTAATTATTTCCAAAAAAATTGAAGAGCCATTTTGTAGAGTTTATTTTTCTGAACATATTGACGTTTCAACATTTTGTTTTCATTAGTTTCCTAATTTTTAATATTTTTTCTACTTTTAAAGAAATAAAATATGATTAAAAATGTATAACTATTAGGTTCACGGAAAGTATTCGGCCGGCCGTTATATGGGAATGCGCGCAGTGCGGCGGGTCACATGTCTGACAACATTACGGTGTTAATTCGCAATTTTTCTCGAAACTAAAAAAAAATATTAAAAATCAGGAAATTTATGAAAATAAAATGTTGAAACGTTAATATTTTCAGAAAAATAAACCCAACAAAATGGCTATCTTTAATTTTTTTTGAAATAATTAAATAAAAAAATATATATTTTTAAACTTTTTAACTAAAACATTAAAATAAATTAAAATATGAAATAATTGTAGCTCTTATCCCTGTGAGTCTTATTACAAAACTAGAATTTCGATGTCACCATTATTTCGGGAGATATCAATACATAGTGATTCATGAGGGATAAACACTCATTATTTATAAAAACTATTTACTTTTTTCAAATATTTTTTTTTTCAAAATTTTAGATCTATGCTGTTCTAAAACTATATAAATTTTTAATATTTTTCACACTTATATTAATTAAGTAAACCACTATCAATTTTTGATTTTTAAATGGCAACCTATATTAAAAATATCATAAACTAAAAATGCTATTTTTTAAAATAAATTTTCATTTTTCGTTAATCCATTGGCGAGATTAGTCTCCCAAAGTTCGATGGTATTGGGGTGGTATTTGTGTATAAATGTGTTATACCATGTCAGTACCGCGGCCGCAGCAATTGGGATTTTTGTACTCTAGCGTAAAACATACATACACTTTTAAAATAAATTCAGTAAGTACGATAGTTAAGCCTAAGTTGTGCCCCAAAATAGGTAAACATATTTACACAGGACAAACACCACCCCAAAACCATCCAACTTTGGGAGACTATATCTCGTCAACGGATTAACGAAAAATGAAAATTTAAACGTGAAAATGTATATTAATTTATGATATTTTTAATATAGGTTGCCGTTTAAAAATCAAAAGTTGATAGTGGTTTACCTAATAAATATAAGGGTGAAAAATATTAAAAATTTACATAGTTTTAAACAGCATGTATCTAAAATTTTGAAAAAAGTAAATAGTTTTTATAAATAATGAGTGTTTCACGCCTCGTAAATCACCCAGTATACTGAAGTGATGATTATTTGCTGCACGAACGCCGTGTGCCAGTACCACGAGTCGTTCTGACCCGCGTCAAGGTACTTTTCGACTGGAGTTACATGAACGTCCACTGTAATAATTACGTTAATATTATGCACTAATTCGTTGCAGTTTTCGGCCGCCGCTGTTTTGACTGCTGCAGCAGAAGCAGCAGTGGCGGCGGCGGCGGCGGCGGCGGCGGCGGCGGATGATATTATTATTATTATTATTTAGTGGCGCCCACACGTTGGCTGTGCTATGGGTGGGTAGCGGCGGCGTGGCGGCGACAGTGTACAAGCGGTAATAACGATAATTTAATACGGATAATATAAAACGACAAAACCGTGCGGACGGCGTCCCGCTGTGTGTGCGACCCAGTGCCTAATGAATATTGTGTGTGCGTGTTTTTTGAGTGTGTGAGCGTGTTTGTGCGTGTGTGTGCGAGTGTATAATAATATGGTCGGGTCCAGTACGGTCCGGTTGCTGCAGATATGCTGATGCTGGCGTGGCCATACATCTCGGTCGAAGAATATTGCGGCGGCGACTACGGAGCGGACCCGTCACAATAATATGATAATACGATAATGTTATTAATATTATTATTATATTACTATTATTATCATTATACGTCGTCGTGTTCCGTATAATATTATTATATACATAATATAATATACCTCGTCGTCGCGAGCTTAACATCATATTATTATATAGGCGGCGGCGGGGGGGAAGGGGATAGATTTATTAAATACTGCTGCAACAGCAGTGTACGTCCTATATAGGTACGTTTGGAAATTAAATTATTACGAATTAATAACCGACCGAGCCGACGGAATTTATCACCGTCAAACTTTCTAGCCTCACAGCCGACGACGACGACCGTATATACATATTATTGCCGTACGATATGCTCGGCACACGCTCATTGTATGTATTTGTATTTTGTTCATAATATTATATATATATATATATACGACCCGATAGAACATCATCAATGCCGCCATTGCAGTCTGTTTCTGGTGTAGTACTCGCTTACACACGTATTATATTATTATGAGTATTTCTCGATTAGAATTTAATTTTTTTCTTCTTTTTTTTTTTTACATCATATGGCGTACGCGCGCGCTGCTGATGAGAAATAATATTATTACTATATTATAATACGATCAGAGAACAGTGTCGACCACATATTCGTAGGCGGCGAGTAAAATACGCTGCACCGTCCGGGTTACGCACATTAATTATAAAATAAATAAAAAATAATAATAACGCGTGACATTACGCGTGTAGCTGGGTATAAACCAATGGAACTTTATCAATCGTGCTTAAAATGACCTTTTAATACATACCAATATTGCGCTCGGAGTTTTTGGATTCGGTAGACCAACAATTGCGCTTAATAAAATAAGAGACATATTATAATATTCAATATGAACGACAATATTTATAGTATTTCTATCCACATTATAAATCTATACCTAATAATACACATACCTACATATATTGTACAATTAAAATTTAATAAATGACTATTATAATTATTTATAATATTATTCTACATAATAACACCTAGTACATACTTTTATAAAAATATGTATTAGTAAATATATATTTTTTTCAGTCTATAAAAAAGATTAATAATAATATGATTAAAATTTAATAAATTACTATTATTCTACATTATAACACCAAGTTTACACTTTTATAAAAACGTCCTAACATTTAGGCAGCGCAAAAATTGCCGATCTAAAATATAAACAGCGCAATAATTGGTGATGTACTGACCTAAATAAATACTAATTTTCTTCTAGGCGCGACTGGTCCATGCCTTTTGGCTTTTATCTACAACTTTGATGTTAACGATTGTTTGATAATAATACGTGTTGTATTTATTGTGTAACCCGAGGTAGGCAGAAGGTATAATATAATTATAGTGCGTATTAAAATGTACCTATACTTACATAAAAAGGTCTATAACGAACCGGGAACGTACGTGTAAGTGCATTTTCTTTTATTATTCAACGTCGCGCCGTCGGAGATGGAGGAACTGCAGTTTGAAACCCGTGTGCGTGGGTGCGCGCGCATCGCTCTCCCCGATGCACCCTCTTACGCACTGCACCGCGTGTTTTCGGATTTTAAAAAACTATTATGTAAACCGTTGTTCGGTGGCGACGACGGCGGTGGTGACGTGATAGTACATAAATCCTTCGGTGTTTTTCGGCGTTCGACTGCAGTCAACTCGGTTCAGAAAGGGTGGTGGCGGCGGGGAGAGGTGGAAAGATATACAGAAGCCGCACCCCTGCAATATAGTAAATGTGCTCTCTTTACCGTCTAAGCATTATACAATATGTTTACTGCCGCCGTGTTGTTGTAAAAACTTTGAAATAAATCGATGTCATTTATTCGAACTCGGTACTTCCGTGTTTTTAAACTGCAGTTTATTGAAATCCCGTGTTTTTTATTTGTGTGTATATGTACATTTTTTTTCCAGCCAAGAAAACTTTATTTTTACAAAGAACTCTCTGGATGGGGTCCCGCGAAACGTCGACGTTAAAGACCTATTAATCTTATCCCTTATATTATAGAAGTACTTACACACTGTGAATTGTTTATTTATCTGGTGTAAGCCATGTATATATATATACGTAATAATGTTGTTTCCCATATAATAGGCGTAAGTACGTAACTACGGGTAATTGTTTATATTGTGTAAACGTAGTATATTATTATACTGTGCTACATTGTAACAGCTCCATTAGGGTTATAATATATATGTACATAAATCGGTCCAGTTAATTTCGGTTTTTCATTCGACCCGAGTGTTTTGCTCTCAACTGCCCTAGGTAGGTACCCTCAAATAAGCTCAGGATCTGATATATAATATTACAACGATATAACGGTTTTTTTTTTTTACAACACATATTTACAACGACTGCAGGAATTGATGGTCAAAAGAGAATTGCAGACAGGATATATTATGTAATATTATTATGCATTTAATTAAATATCATGTAAGCTAATATTTACTGCGTTTTGTTTAAGTCTAAATTTTATTTTATTTGAAATATAATTTAACATCTTGGACATACATTTCGACCATAAACTAATGCTTATAATTTATTATTATAGTATCTGCGGTATTGGTGTTTTTCCGAATGATGTTTAAATGTATAATATACAACTATTGATGTACACCATATAATAATAATATTATTATTATCTTCAACGACTATCGGACGCGAAATTATTACTTTCGATCGTATTTATATATTTTTATTAGCAATTAGCATAAAGTATATTTAAGTTGATGCGCAGACATATATTATAGTTATTGCTCGATTACATATTTTAACAAATTTTATTACATAGCGGAATAACGTCTGAAAAAAAAAAACTTGAATTACAGAAATAAAATATTAAGTTATATGTACATTTTACATTGAAATCGATTAATAATTAATACTGGTTAAACTGTGACTGTAAAAAAAAAATAATGTCATTACAGTCGCGTTATACTTATGGAACGCGTCTGCTGTAGCAGTGTGTGCAAAATATATAACAAGTCTGCTGCCCACAGTAATTTAAAAAAAATTAAAAAAATGTTATTTTATCGTCATATGATAATAATAATGATATTATATACATAATAACACATTGTGGCAATGTCCTGTAGTTGTATATAAAGTTATTATTGGTCGGACACGGCCGACACTGAGCAGGAAATCATTTATCCATCAGGTGTTGTATTTGCGTGTACCTACGTCCTATGTAATATACGTTTAATTAAATGCACAGTGCGACGGTAATAATATAACCTGCAGAGGACTTGAACAGCGTCGTGTTCGTCGATTACGTTTTAATTAAATGTCAGCAATTGTCTTTATGTTTATAGTTTATATAAAGCGTACAAGTATTGTATAAACACTAGTACACGACCGTTTAGTAGTTAATATGTGTATTACTATTTTAAACGAAACCACCGTCAAATTGCGTATTGGTTAATATATAATATTGTATACGCCGCATAATACGTACATGGGTGGGTACCGCAGTACATTTGTTGTTATTGTCAATACTAAACACGTTAAACCGTATAAACGCGCAACACATGTGGTAAGTTGGTAAGTACATTGGTATATAGTTTATATAGGTATTACGCTGATCGTCTCATTATTACTTATGTTAAATTACTCGATGACAATATACAATAATGATAATAATATTATAATGTATTACGAGCCAATCGAACGGATTAAATACTATGATAGTTGCACCGAAAGTAGACACAGAACTGACAAACTATGATCAAAATGTATGATATCATACAATAGCCCCTCTTTGAAAATATTTTTGCTTTACTCGAACGACTGTGCGTGAACTGACCTAAACATTTCATAATTTTTTTGGCTGTAGACGATTGGCGTCTGAAGTATTTTTAGGAATATACTACAGTTACGTCCAGAATGTTTTTTTTTATGAATATACATACTGATTGCGTCTCGTACATTATAAAAACTTTAAACAATATTTACCTTGTCGTTTTTATATAAACTTGATAATCGAAGGCCCTCCAGCTCACAATATATGATGTTAATCTTGCACAGGTAAGTAAGTTTGTAAAATTAATTCGCCCATAAAAAGCCTATTATATATCAGTGATATTACGATCGAAGTGGATTGGTAATTGGATTGATCCACCATTATATTATTATACTTTATACGTATGATTACGATCTTCACCGGATACCATCGTGATGTGCACACATCAAGAAATAATAATATATTGTTTTGTACGATTAATTTATAGGTATATTCGTAGTATATCGTATATGTATATACAATATATACATTGGCGTCCATGTGAAATGAATAGTGTGCTTACTGCTTAGTGATTAGTATGAAACATCAAAGACATATTAATATGATGCGCGCGCCCTTCTACGCGTTACGGCGCACTTGTAATACTTTTCTACGTTTGACGGCCCGAACTTTGTTTTGATCGACGAATTACACGCCACTTGACTGCAAGGCTCGTAATTGTACGGAGGGACCTCCGCAGCTTGTTTATCGTTATAATTTAATGATAGGTACCCGTAATACGTATACACTAAAAGCTTGACCCTCTTGGCTCTTGCATTTTCAGATAATATTTTTAATACACACGCACACACACGAGCAGTAAGTAGGCATACAGTCGCCCCGACTGCGGTTATATATGTATATGGGTACCTACCTACCTATACCTACCAACGTAAAAAAAATATGACGTAGCCGAGATGATTAAAATATTTTCGTAAAACCGTGCAGCGCCGACCGCCACCCCCTGTGCGTGGCCAATTAAAAAATAAACTGACGGTCTACAATATGATATACACCATATATACATGCACACACGTATTATATAAATACTTAGGACCGGCTGTACAAATTGAGATCGGTCCCGTCGCTTGTGCTACAGCAGGTACCATATATACCTTATATACGTATATATATACATGACGTAACAACTATTGTCTTTATTATATTGTAGTCTCCTCCCGTCGGCGCGCGTTCGTGTCATTTATGTTTTATGAGTGTTCGTCTTCCTCCGGGTTTTTATTATATTTTTATTTTATTTATGTTTATCGCCCAGGCGGATCTGTTATAGTATACGCGGGGACGATCCAAGGGAAACGGCTTTTCGTGTTTAATACTATTATTATATATAGGTAGGTACACGTGAATTCGGTGCCCGGGTTATTTGTAATATCTTTTATGGCCGTTTTAATCGTTTCCAACTCTGGCTGATACCATCTCGATGGGAATTTGACCTATTACGCGATACTATTATGCTCCTATATTGTAAACGTATATATTATTATATTGTGTATTCTATAGGCTCCGGCTAGTCGTCTCATTGATGACGCTGGTCTTCTTCGTTTTATTATCATCATCATCATCATCATCGGGTTTAGGAGGTTCCTATACCTATTTCAATTTTAATTATTGCAAATCTCTACATAATCTGGCCGATAAATCAATGTTGACGGATTTTTATAGAATGAGTTTTCCCATAATGATATTATTCAACTCTGTGAGATAAATAAAATTGTCATTCACATGAATTTCCTATACGTACCTGTTTTTAATTTATTTTAATGTACGGTGCAATTATTCAATTAGTTTTTATATAAATAAGGTCATAATAATATTATAGTAAGAACAGATAAATATTAAATATATTTATAGCTAATAACTGTTTTATTTCACGTTCAATATAATGTAGGTACAGTCAGCTAGACATTGTCTTATACGCGTTTCACTTATGCGTTGTGGACGACATTTTAATTGGTGTTGTGTTCTTTTAATATTGTCTCTGTGCATAGTTTTTCAAGGGAATATGCTATAATGTGCAGCGTGTATTAATTTAAATTAGTTAAACTTGTTTGACATGTTTATGTTGTTTTGTACCAAATCCTATATGGTCGTTTTAAATATCTTTGGTGGTAGGATTAATTATCCAATTAAACCACGCTTGTATTATAGTTATAGCCATCTATTTAAATATAAATATACAATACGTGTGTAATGAATTCGATGATGGGAAATTTATTTTTGACAATGTTGATGACTTAATACAGATTTGAATAAAACAGCTTAATTTTCAATAAATTGTACATTATATTTTTTATGCATATACATGTGTAAGGCTAAAGGCATTAAATATCTGAAGAGCGTTCACATTTTATTTTCGTTTTTTTGTTTTTTTTTTACATTTTGGAAATAGTCTAGACTTTTCTTAATACTTCAAATTGAAATTATCATGACCGCGCGTACCTGTAATTACTCTATAATTAAACAACTATTAGTAAATATTATTACAATAATGTGTTCGCCAAGGTGTCAAATACCAGGAGTGAAATAATCGGATGTCTATTCTTCAGTATTTTGTATGTAAACCATTAAATAATAATTATTAACATTAGTTCGTCATTAGTTCATAGTTGGAATTAATAAGTCATGGCACGTTTTTGAATGCCGCGAAGGTCTTTAAGACAGTGCAGGCGTGTCCAGCACAAAATAATTGGTTAGGCCCGTTTTTTTCTGTAATGTTTTTATAACTATTAGAAAATATTTGTCCAATCACATGTGGGATATTATGCGGGTATTGAATTTTTGGTCTTTCAGTTTTGGTGTTATCCTTCTTATAGAATGGTTAATTTTTTTATTTTGATAATATTAAAAAAGCAAATAATTTTTAACAATATTGATTGAATACTATATATACTAGGAAATACAACTTCAGCCTTAATTCTTTATAGACTTTTAAAAGAAAACAACTTAAAAATTAACAACATTATAAAATAAAAATAAAAATAATATTAATTTATAGAGTAAAGGATATTCGCCTATTTAATATAAATAATATTAATGATAACATTTTACTAGCGATAAAAAAAAAAATCCATACAGTCAAATAAAAATTGGGCAGGCCCGGTCCTAGTCGGCTTTCCCTGTAAACAAGCCATTGCTTTAAGAAACAAAATATTCATCGTTGATGTGTTTAAAATTGCACTACAGTTTAAAAGGTATTTGGAAGATTGGAAATATAATATGTAAGGTACTTGGCACTAGGAAAAATACATTAGGTCATAAACAGTATTAAGTACATAGCTTACATTGTTAGGAATGATAATTTGTTATCAACTAATAATCATAATATTATTAGATCGTTTATTTAAATGACTACACGTGGCGTATGTTAGTTAAAAAGCATAATATCATTTTAAAGTCATCCAGTAGGAGATTGTATGATAAACGATAGATTACTCAGTACTCTATAAAACAGTTAAAATGTTTAGGTATATATAGTTACTAAACGTTGCAAAACTTCAATTTTTCATTCATCTATATGGCGCAGTAATATTAAACGGCCAAACGGGGTGATCGTTGGAGAATTTTTATACTCAACAATCATTAAAACTATTCCCAAATGTAAAATGTTATTATACCTAAATAACAGAAATATATAAGTTGTAGTAAATAAATAACTGTTTAACTTGGTAGTAAATAAAAACTTCATGGGTGGTTGAAGTAGAGAAACTTAAAACTCAATACTATTATATTTTAAACACGGTTTTTATATTATTATATTTTTGTGTTATTATTAGGATTGCTAAAAGTTGTAACATAAATATTAAAAAAAAAAAAAAAAAAACCGATTGCATTAAGGCGTTAACATTTTATTGTGGTTCTACGTAAATTCAAGTATAACATAGCCAATCGAAACGCTGTCGTAGACTTCCAATTTAACTACCCATAAATAATCAGTCCACTGCGACTAGAATATTATTATTGTTTATACATCATAAAATGTGGCTTTATATATTTTAATAACATATATACATATTTGCACGTAATCTGTGCTGACGTGCTGTGAAAAATTAATCATTATTCATTATTTTATTTGTGGACTTAATACTCGCTAAACAGAGTATAACCTAACGGCTAACACACGACATAATAATATTATACATAGGTACCTACATAAAGGCACATTAATATTTTAATAATATACACATTGAACGGGACGCGTAATAATAATATATTACGAGTACATACAGCAAAATGTGAAATAAATCATTCGAATTCAACACGTTCTTTTGAAAATATCGGGTGTTTGTGCAGCGAGTAGATATAACATATTACTACCGTCTTATATCAAAACTATAACGTAGGAATGTCGTTTGTTATTTGACAAGTATATTATTAGTATATTCTTTCAAGAGCGGTTTTAAAAAATTAAAAACCAAACACCGATCTCATAATTATTCATACGAACGTTTACATTGCAGTTAGGTGTGTACTATTTGTATAATGTATATAATATATTGTACGGATCAATTAGAAACTGGATTAAACATGTTAAGCGTTGTTAATTATTGTTAACTGGAAAATATAAAAATGATTACACACATTAACACAACAATCATAATATTTTATCTTGAGTCATATTATAGTGATGTAATTTAAGCAATATTGTTGATATATTTTTATATGTTATACTTTTATGCAATGATAATAATTGTAGGTATATATATTATACGAATTACAATTTGATTAATAATAATTTCTGGTTACTGTCTTACCGAATCAACAACATTATAACACCAATAATATTTTAGAGTGTAATAAAATGTAAACGTTTTTTAATTAATAAGTTTTTAAATATAATTTTATAAATAATTATGTAACCTATACACCAGTTTATTCTATGAACTCCTCGCATTCTTTATTATCGAATAAATGTATAACAATTATTTCAAATACGATTTTTATAAAATCAATTTTGGCAATTTATTGATCAGTTAAAATATTATTAAATTTATTGAACGGGTACTATAGAGAAACAATAATTTATTTATCGGTATATATCATGCATGTATAGGTTTATTACTTTAGTGTAAAATATCGTTTTCTTTTTTCTCAGACAATTTATTACTAACACTAAAGTAGTGTTTATAATTTACTTCGTGAAATCTATTGCTATATATTAAAATACGCAAATTTGTAATGTATCACATTTTGTTAATATTGAATATTATTATTTCATTAATACAGCATACCTATAATGTTCAACTAATTTGAAAAGCGTTTGTAGGTTTCAAATGTAATTGAATTCACCGTGTTGAAAGGTATGCACGCGTGTGCGTATAATGCGATGAGTCCGAGTAGAGATTAGGTGGAGTGCCAAGTTCATAATATTATGCGTAGAATACACTAAGACCATTAAAGACAAGCGCATCTAATATTATTCCAAATGTGTATATATATACATACATATATAGGTACTGTATACAATATAACAAGTGTCCGACTGCACCTTAAAAATACACAGTGTGCAGTGACGTTTGAATTAACTGTTTACACGAAGCATGTGTGGTCGTCCGATTTTATAAAACTCTAGTAGGCAGTCGTAGACTTGACATCATTACTGACATATTATACATTATAATACCGAAATTATTACATTGTATATAAATAAAATGTATTCATTATTATCATTAAATCCCGGTGTTGTATAAAAGGTTCATTATGGTTCCCGAAAGCCGTTATTTTGAAGACTTATTTTGGAAAAAATTTTGCGTATTAAATCTCAGATTTTCATTTTATATCATCTATGTTTACCATTGATATTTTAAATTCGAAATGATTAACGAATGATTATTATTTTCAAATAAAACATAGATCAAGATAAATTATGGTTAATAGTATATTCAGAAAAATATATATTTTTTTTTTTGATCTTAAGCCCTGCGACTATAAGGCCACTAACTGTTGTAGGGGTTATGAACTGTGGCAGTGGTAAGGTTTTGGTACGGTAGGTTGTTTTTACGATTGTTACGGTAGGCAGCAAACACGTGTATGTGTGGCAAGGTTTTTAACTAATATAAACTCGGGTGGTCACCCATCCGGGAGCTAGTAGCTGTGGCCGCTACTTACTCCCAGTCGCATTCCGCGATTGGTAGCAGCCAACGCGCCACGCCAAGCCACAATAAATAATTATGTATACCACAAACAGAATATATTATAAATACTAAGTACATAGGTACAATTATTAATATATATATATATGTATATTTTTTTATCGTAATTACTCATCTGTCTTTATTAAATTGTATAGTAGTTAGGTATAATAATCATTAAAAAAAAGTGTACATAAACTTTTTAATATATTGATGCCGGTCACATTTAATGAATAATAATAAAGCAATTGTTTCATATAGTTTGAATTTAATTTAAAAAATATTGTGTTTTTGCAGAAAATTAACAATATACACTTACCTATGTAGCTACGGTTTTCAAAAACGTTATTATTGTAAATTTATAGGTATATAATATTATAGCTATGAAGAATCAGAGTTTCACATTTTAATCTGACATTTTTTGGACTGCAAAATTATCGTTGGGCTTATGATATCGAAAAACCATGCCATCTGAATAAATTAATTTAATATCCCAAGTCAAGTAAAACAGATTTTTGCAGTAAAAATTATCTTATATCATCGTATAATATAATAATATATATATTGCGTGGTATGGAAATGATATTGTCAACTTGTAATTTTAATATTAGGTATATGTTCATAAATATGAATAATGTCTGTCATATCTCTGCTATTATAACAATATATATATATATATATATATATATATATATATATAGGTAGCTGCAGGTACCCCGGTGAAATAAAATTAAAGCACGCCGCCATCAATCGCGATTGAAAAACCGTGTTTCACATGATTGTCAACCAATAAAAAAAACCAAATTGATTTACTATGCTGACCATATTTTACTCGGTTTGCCTTCTTTCGACCAGCACCGCAGCAGGTGCAACAAGATTGCTTGGTCATAAATAATATTTTGCTTTTCTTGTACGTCGTCTTTCCAACGTCTATAGTTGCCCACATCGTCTTTTCTTACCCATTCCTCTGTAGAGGCCATAGGAATTGGTCAATAAAAATAAAAATAAAAAAATGTGACACTCCTTCGTCCTTTTGTGAACCGCTGTGAACGAATTTCACGGGTCGACAAGCGCATTATAGCGGCGACAAAAGGAGTCGGTGGGTTCCCACACACAGGTAAGTCATACGATATGCCGTTTATGTAGTCAAATTATATCAATAATAATAATAATACGTTTTTATTAATTGTGCACCCCATGGGGTAATGCGTAATAAAAAAGTATAAATATAATATAACCCGTCCGGGTCGGGGAGATGAAAAAAGAAATAATAATAATAATAATAATACCAAGGTGCAGCGTCTTTCTTCACCCCTCGTGTGTTTGTACCGGAGCTGTAGAGCTGTTTGAGCACGGAATTTTCGACATACCTCAAATCTTACTAGTGACGTTTGTCGACTGGTGTGATGGCGTAAGTCACAAATATGAAATAATATAACATAACGTAATATTATACTTAATTGCATCAAAAATTATTATTTTTTAATATTTATTAGCCAACTATATAATATACTAATTTTTCTTCTTAACATTTTAGATCATATTACGTCTTAATGATATCAAAATGTGCAGATCATAATATTTATAAATAATATTGGTGCCTACTTGCAACTATATAATATATATAAATGTATAGGTATAGAATTTTTGAAAGTGTATTGAAGCGATGTAGGAAAATAATGATGTAAAAACGAAAATCAGTTTAATTTAGAATTCAATTTTCTAAAATATTATCCAATAAGGTCTTATTAACTATAGAGGACAAAAGACTATATAATAATATATATAATGTTCATTGAATATGCAAGTGTGTTTAAATTCGTAAATATTAATATGTTACATAATAACGACTAACAAAATTTTAATGAATTGATTTATGTTTTAACTTTGGTTTAAAATCATTTTTTCGTTCATAATCTAAAAAGTCAAATGGCGACTTTAAATTTTGACACATATGTGTAATCATACATGATGGAATTCAGAGTTGTTCGTGTACTTTGGTTTACAATATGCTCATTGGCGAAACTAGAAAATTGTATTAGGACACTAGGACAGGCCAAATGAAAAATATGAAGAAAAAAATTATAATATTATAAAATAAGTTTTTTTATTTAAATTTTAAATTTTATTATGTCAGCATATTATCCAGTTAATATTAGATCTGACCCGTAGTTTCGCTCATGAGTATGCTATATATATATACATTGTGTTGGGGCACACACACTGTTTTAATCAGTTGATTTTAGTCCTTAAAAAGCCAATAAATGGGTATGTTTTATGATTATTAAGCTGTATTTTAATATTTTTCTCACAAAATTAAATAAGAAATAATCATTATTTAAACATTTTAAATAGGTACCAATTTTTATGTTTTTAATGAGCTATATTTAATCACATAAATTATACCTAACAGTGTTTAATTATATTTTAATTAAACGTTTTGCTAAAAATTCCACATCGATTTTACTTTTTATTACTATAATTGCTATATAATGATTAAAGAGTACATAATTAGTAAAACTATAAATATTTTACAAATAAAAAAACTCATCTTCGATTAAAAACATTTTTATTTTTTGCGAAATTTCGGAAGAAATTGTATTTAGTTCTGATGAAAATATGAAAATTAAGTTCTGAATAGCGAATAGAACATTTTTCAAATGTTGTGGTCATAAATCATTGTTTTAAACTACATTAACAGACCATTAGGGCAATCCTGTGTTTAAGAGAAAATTACCTTCTGTTGGTTTTAGATTAAAACAAACATATTATAGTAATAACAATAATAAATATGTCTCAAACGTGAAGTAGGTAGTTAATGCCGAACACAACATAAAATACCAAATCAATTAATCAACCGGGCTCTTATAATACCGTCTACGTGGTATTACTGTTTGTTTTATTTTTATGTCGGTTCTGTGTTGCGTGCGCCTGTTTTGGAAACCCATAAAACATGCTGAGTCGTGTTGAAACAATCATATTGTAATTATTAAAGGTCCCGGCGTGCCGACAGGGGTCCGATATTATTATTTATAATTAAGTCGTTATATTATCAGATACCGGCTCCCAAGTAAACACACATACCCCGTAATCGTGTTACCGAAAGTCCACACGGTGTATACCCGCACATGGGACATAATAATGTACTAGGTGTATTGAATATACATAAATAAAAATACTTAGGCATACATTATACCCGGTAACACTCTGGTCGTCTAATAATAATTTATGTCTGTATCGCCGTCGGTATACGGTGTATCGTATATCATATTATATGTGTGTGTACACCTTGTCAGGGAAACGATGACGAGGTAATCTTTCTTTTTCCCGCATCACAATTTTTATACACTGCCGTCTGCATCACCTGTTCCATTCAAATGCACTTCATATTATAACCGCGCGCGTATAAATGACGGCATTGTCGGCCGACCGGCCGTTCTTCATCTAGACTTCTTCTGCCATACGGAACGACGCTGAATTGACTATCGCAAAATGATCGATGATCCTTTTATTAGTACATTATTATTCCTTACGCCGTCACGCATAGGTACGCGTAGGTACACTACTACAACATAACTCCGCCAATTGCAATAATGCAATGCGAAAAAAAGAATAACGACGAAAAAATTAAAAAATACTACAATAAAGGTACCAACGTCATGGTATAACGTACCTATATAAGTGTATGAAGCGTGGATTTTACGTGGTTTAGCGATCGAACATATGGAAATATATCGATTGGAACGTTATACATACGTATACATATTATTATAATATATTATGTGGTCATTGTTTCTGACATTCTGATATCTAAACATAGATTACAACCACGGCGGCGGCAGCAGCGCGTGTAATACTCTGGTGTAGCGTTGCAATACAGTGCAACGGTATACGTTTTTATCATTATTATTATTATTATTATTATTATTATAGTCTGCATTGAATAGAACATCAAGAAAAAAAATAAAAATATTATTTCCAAATGCCACCATAATGACTAATGTGTGCCGTATCGTGTATACCTATTAGGTCAATAAAATATGGTCTGTTATAATAATGGTATAGGTATACCGTATTGTTGAATAAATAAAAAGTTTTTACTACACGCGCTGCAGCGATAATGACGTGTTAAGACGTTGTAAAACAATTTCGTAAACCAGAATTATTATATTATGTTGTAAATCCTCTCGCGGAGAACATAATAATAAATTGATTTATCATATTATCTCACTTGACCACATCGCACATTAATATCATAGTAACTCGTAGTAATAACCATAATGTTGTTTTCAGTCAGTCGCTATAATACCATACTATATCATTTGATCGTTTAGTGCAATATATTAATGTATTATAATTTATAGTTTATTGTTACCGATTGTCAAACGGCTGGTCTGCAGCTTATGGCGCACTATTACTTCGTTTTTGTTTGTACTGCAGTTAATTGTGATATTAATCAATTGCATTTAATTTAAATAATTCGAATGCATAATATATTGCGAATTTTAAGTAAAAAAAGCACAAAAGTCACACCGTTGTCGAAGGTATCGGTAATATTAATTAACACGTTATCTACCAAAGGATTTTTCACTAAGTTAGGTACCTTGTAATTAAATATCCCGATGACCGAAGACATTTAATTACAAATCTCAACAAAATCACTCATAGCATATTATGGATTTCGAGATCTCAAAAAACAAAAATTTCACTGAAAACAGTGATTCTCGTTCTATATCTTAGGTATCAGTAATCAGAATTCTCTTGTTGAATTTAAGATGCACTGTAGTGTTGCCACTTTCAGAATGCGTTACAAGTTTGCAAGTTTCATTATTTGCTTTTTTTTTAAAATCAACATTTCTGTAAATTGGCAAAACTGTGTTTGTGTAAGCAAATGAAAAAAGGCTGAGGCAGTCAGGACAAAGTTTGTTGATATCTCATATATAAGAGCTCATGATGGTGGTCAACATGTAAATATTCAAACACATTGCCAAGCTTCATCTTTGGGATTTTTTAATCTGTCACTATATCTACGCTCTTATGATATTGTTATAATGATGAATTATTTTCGCATTTAGATATCGATATGTACTTACACATTATGTTACTTAAAGGCTTAACCGAACTATATCAAGAAATGAACTCTTAACCAATGAGCTTCTAATTTTTAATTACGTAACATTATATTATTCAAATGTACAAATTGTATGGCAAACATCCATAAAATATTTTTCTTCTCATTTAGCTGCCAAAACACTTCCAGACGATCCGACGACCATATCTCAAACGCAGCTGCAGTATAGATGCAGCCGTGCGGAGAATTACGTAGATTCCGTAAGACTCAAATATAATTAACTTAATCATGCAAATGCGACTCTACTGAGAGTAAATCGTATACAACACTTATATTAAAGTACATTTATCAGACACTGACATTTACTTATTATTAAAGGAACACGGATAGATATCTATATTAGATTTTAATTAATATTCAATATTTTTTTATTGTTATTTAGTTTTACATAATTTGGTGTATCATGCCGCACCTCGCAAGTATCTGATCCAATTCTTAAACTGAAAACACAATCAGACTTGTGTATACATAATATAGACCGGTATGTACAAAAACGCATATAATTTTGTAAAAAACACTAAACAGACTAAACATTTTTGGCGAAAAAAAAATGTGATAGATAATGTGACAGATACAATATAGTATTATCTACTATGACGCGATAAATATAATAGGTATTATCTGTGATATCACATGTACAATAATACAATACTTACATTATATTATTGTATTTTAATAATAATATACATACGCGAGTGTGCATAGGCATAATACGCTATTATCGTGTTTGTGCGCGCCTTATTCACTGTGTAACGTACGGTTGGCCGAACCATTGTTTTTCACGCCGGCACCGCCACTGCAGTCAATGTACGTCAATAATAAGAATAATAATAGTAAATAGTAGTAGTAATAATAATAATATAATACAAACAATATCATAAGTACGGACGTACCTATACATATATCTCTTTTCGAAGTGGCGGCGGTGTTTTTATTGTTGCGGTTGTATATATCTATATAAATAAAAGACCACTGCGGTGGCGCGCGGAAAACATAATATTCTAATCGCAGTATAATATTTTATTAAATAGAGAGAGAGAGAGAGAGAGAGAGAGAGAGAGAGAGATAAATGGATGGAAATATAAATGGCGATGTATGTGATGCGTGGTGGTAGATGTGTGAACAAACTGAGAAAAATTGAGAAAAGGAGATGGAATTTTTATAAAGAGATGGAGAGAGACACGTAGTATGACACCTCACTCTATAGCTATGTAAGAATCTATGTTTTTTATGTTATACAGATTTGTATGATATTGATTTTTGGTTACTTGAGGTTTTTGGCTGACCATTTGGCTATTAGATTCTAATCGCTAATATAATAATAATAATTATTATTGTTATTATAATTCAAAATATTTTTGTTCAAATTGTGATCGTGTTTAAAATCAAAGTGGAGGGTTGAGTCATAGGCGTTTTTAATTTATCACAAATATATATATTTATTTTGGTAGAACTCACTCACCGACAATGTAATTAGCCAATATAAGTATTAAGTACAATGTACATCATATATGTATGTATATCTTACGCGTCATCGTTTTTAATCCTTTTGAGTTTTATAAGAAATTGTTAAGAAAATGCCATTCAAATACTGTCAATTGTCATTACCATTGAATACCTATAGTAGGTAAAATGTTGAATAGAACTTTCATACTATGTATTTTTTGAACCATTTAATATATATTTTTTCATAATTCGAGTTATTTTTCGGGTTGATTTTTTAATTTTTAATGTGGCATGTACCTAAGTGTATACTAAACAACAGTTGTTTTTTAATATGCAAGACGCAAATTACTGCGATGGCTAATAATATAATGAAATTGCGATTATGGAACGTATAAATCATACACTATTAGCACCTCCCGGCTCCCACCCACTTTAATTCTGCTACTTTTCTGTTCGGTCCCGTATTTCAGGATTGATTACATTACAGTGTACATAGATACCTAATAATATATACATATTAAGTACGAATAATTAATTCGATTGTCGTTATTATATTACTAAAATGTATATTTATACCATAGAAAAAAAAATCATTCGTATAATATACCGATTTGTCGTGTGTACAATTCATTTGTATATGTAATCGGAATGCTATGTTTATTAGATTAACATGTTTACAATTGAAATTCTATATACATACGTAACCTTGCATTTTATACACAGGTCTTGAACGTTACAGTTTAAGGTGAATTTGCATAAAATGAATATTTAATATTATTCTACAACAAAAATGCGGCCAATGTCAAACGCAGTTAAACATTTTCTACTGTGTTCTCTCGCTTTTAACGTATATAGTCCTATTTAATTACTCGGAGTGTTTATAAATTTTATTTTATTTCAATAAACTGTTTGTCTAAGATAATCATTCGATCGACACAATGGTTTAATTAATTATAATTTTTTTGTCATTCTGCAAACGAAATTAACCCTTTATTGTGTGTATTATTATACAACGAATCGACGAAATAAAGTCAAACCTCTTCAAATATAGTAGTCAAGATATTTTATTTACAAATTATTATTATTACTACTATTTTATAGAAACCCATAAAAGGATATGTTGTCAATTATTATATCTGCCGGTTAAATGATTGCGCTCAAATTGGATAAAAACATTCGAATAGTAATTTTCTATTGTCAATAATTGGCTTATTAAAAAGCAAAAAATACTTTTTTTTATTTTCCAATGATTGTTCAACCCTGGGTACATATTACAATACAATATTACGTTATATGATGTCGCCTTCGTTAGCCAATCGTTGGCAAATAATGTCATTTAATCGCAAGCCGCAAGGCAAACCGTGTACTTAAAATATAATATAACGTGAGTAGATGGCGTATATTGTGTATATAAACAAAATATATAATACAATCAAAAACTAATCACACCACAGTAATTGTCGTATTATATTAATATGCTTAAGATACCGTCGTCATAGAATTACGAATTCGGGCGGGTTTCCGTTATCCTATGAAAATAATAATGAAAACAATTTCAACGGTTCTAATTTTCTAAGCCAAAATGGTATAAACGAAGATAGTAGAGATTGTTCAGGAGAGCAAAAACAAAGTCTGTAAGAAAAAATAATTGATATATCAAAAGTAAATAAAATATACGTAACATGACTTTTAATATTCACTTACCAAAATACTACAAAATATGTAAAAGATTAATGAATAGGTATACCAAGCAACAACAAAACCATTGGTCCGCGCTTACTCTGCAAATCTTAATTATCTGTAATTTTTTTCTTTTGATATCTCAAAAGTATAAGATGTAAACGGCAGTGTAATTTAAACCTCGTTTACAACACAATATGTTTTAAAATCGAAACAAAACCGTACAGTTAATCGATCGACACGATGGTATGTATAAGCTCAATCGATTCATAATTATTCTGACGTTTACATAAATTGCGAAATTAAAAGAAACGTGTTTACGCCATTTTGGCTTGGGACCAGCATCGATTTGATGGCCAGGGAAACGGAACTTTTTACAAATAGCTATATATAGTTTCAACCTGTATAGCGGTATTATCGGTGCTATGTAACTCTGTAACGAGGTATATATCGGTGTATGTTATTGGAAAAACGATCAAAGCTCGACTGCGTGTATAGCGTATATTATATAATATTTTATTTTACCGAAAACAAACGGCTTTGTATATTATATACCTACTATATATACGCACTCAGTCGAGCTTTGATCGTTTTTCCGAGTTTTATTCGGGAGTAGTTTAGTCAGTGGTGGTATGGCGAGATGAAGAACATGAGAGAGATAGAGAACGACTGATGGCGATATATAAAGATGAGGGAGAGGGTTTTTAGGGAGGGATAGAGAGAGAGACTGTGAGCGAATGATAGGGTGGGGCAGGGAGAGATAGAGAAAGAAAGCTTAAACAATGGATTATAGAGTCGTGTCGTCGTCGTCGTTTTATATCGTCGGCGGCGTGCGGGGGCGATTATTCAATCAAGACCTAACAAAGCGGGACCGGCGGCGTTCCTCCACCGCACCGCCCGAATCTAAATCGGTGGCGGTGGTGGCGACGGCAAACAATGGTAAGCGGATTTCGAGGCGGCGACGGCGAATAAGCATCGTTTAGGGGATTAACGTTATTATTATTAAATACACGAGCGCCGTCGTGTGCAGTATATACGTCTAAATAATATAGGGTAGGTACCTACATATATATTATATATATAGAATATATAGCCGCGATCGTGATACACGAGCGCATGCGTGGACGGGGGTGGATCGCTAACAAGGGGTTGGACCCAGATAATCGGTCGGTAATCGCGTGCGCATCCCTTTCGCCCTTCTCCCAGTCATATCCTCTCCGCAACCGTATATATATATATATATATATATCCCTCGGGTACACTGCAGCGCGTTTATCACAAACGTTTAGGGTCGTCGAACAATCGTTGCCGACGACGACGACGACGACAACGACGTCGTTTCCTTCCCGACGTTCGGTGTATAAATCTTTATATTTACTTCCTCTACGGATCCACTACATCGCCACCACCCCGGCAACCCCTTCAAAACTGCCCCCGATCCGTCCGTCCTCCATGTATATATATAGGTGACGCTATACACCGCCTCTTCGCTGTGACGGGCCGCCCAAAGTCATAATATTATATGATTATCGACGATTTGATGGGTTCGTTTTTGCACATCTGCAAAAGTATTCGTAATATAGTATGACGATACCTATATATATATATATATATATATATATATATATATATATATATATATATATATATATATATATATTTCAGTAACCAGGTTACCCGATAATGCCCTGATAAATGATAAGATTATAATATATATATATATATACGTGTCCTGCAGATCGTCTGTCCACCTATATATAACCATATATGTAGGTACCTGCAACTTATTTATGATGCGTATATTGTATATAAACTATAAAATATGTTTTATATTATTATGTCCCGTCTCATATATATTTGGACATTGGACGGATATCAGTTACAACGTATGTATTGTAAAAAGCGATAGCTCGCCGCACTCGTATGATATTATATTATATGAAAAATGTGAATCTATACCATGTATATAATATTATGATTAGATAGTTTATCCGTTTGACGTACTGCTGAGCAATAAATACATTAAGTAATACCAACCATTTTTTATTTAAAGATTAATAATGTTTTTTCGAGAAAACAGTAGTTACAGTTATAAGTATATATGTACTAGCACTTAACTAAGTATAATATAATATATAATAATAAATAAGCTATATACTATAATTAAGTTGACTATACAGTAATTATTGATATGAACGTTTGAGTTTTTGGTATTTTTTTTTTTTGCATTTTTATTGGACATAAACAATCTATACAATATTAGTACAATAAGATTATTTGATAAGAGTATAGAAAAAAAAAAGAAATAACATAATAAAAGGTGTGATTGAGAAGCTACCCATTAGTGGATTTTGATATGAGTTTTTATTTATGATTGAATAGTTGTATAAATGCATATAATAATTTCCATTTCCTAGAATTAAGAGACTATGATAATTTATAAGGTACGCCTTCAATGCCTAGTGCAAATTAATCAAAATTATGTAGGTATAACATTTTATTTTATTTTTTATAATATTATACAATATATTTTAATTTCCAGATAATGATTTTTTTTCTATACATTAATACACACGAGTCATGAATAAAAATAATTTATTTATAGGACGATGGGCAAAAATTTTTTTTCTCTAGAGTTATTACATATTACTTACACTTATTGATGTAATAATGTTATATCAACACTGCATAATAGAGGTAAATTTAATTTTGCGAAATAACTTGCGCGGTATGTATATACTATTCAGATACCTACTCGTACAAAAGGCTTAAAAAGCTGTAAACCTTAGTATACTGGACGGTTCAGCACTCCGCGTTGCATTTAATTATTAGTAATTGGACATTCTAAAAGTTTGTCGTCGCGTTTATGTTGCCACTGCTTTTGCCTCGCAGCGTATTATATGTATAATATATTATACATTCATGTCACGACTTGTCAATCTAATTGAACTATTTATGATTTTCATTACATCCGAAGCCTATTAAAAATAATTAGTCGGTGTTCATCGACAGGTACCTTGACTAATGTTTTATGAATGAGAAAGTTGAACAATTACCATCACAATGGAAACTATAAAATCCTTGACCACCTCAACCGTACGATATGCAGTGACACTGCGTTTATACGTTAATTCAACAGTTTATCTTCTTCACAACGAATAATCGTTTGTTAAAAAAGTAAAAGTGTAGACAAGTTGTTAGGAATGTGTTTTTCCTACCAAAGGTAAAAAATCCTCGAAAATAGTTATAAGAACAAAATATACCTATAATGATGACGAAACCGTATTTTCATTTATAATTTCACCAATACCCTGTAGTAAAAATATAATATTGATTTAATATCGTCTACATCTAATACTGTATGAGTTTATAGTTTATACTGTGTTTCTGATTATATTTATTCCGTTTAGAAAGTATTATTTAACGGGTTTAAAGTCCTAAGTCCTTATATTATTAGTCATTTGTAATATGGATGGTCAAGATAAAATTATACTTTTTTAAAATTAAGCAACGGTGATAGAAATAAAATATTTGTATACAAACAACAATTCTTAGCGAAGAAGTACTGTGACCAAATATTTTTAAATTCTAAGGATATTCTAGGTTTTATTAATATTCATATAAATTATTTACATATTTTTTCAAATATCAATAGCTAATACTAAAACTAGAAACTCGAGTAACCGTTATCGTAGTCAGCAACTGTATACCTACTATACAGACTAAACAAAATAATCCATCACCTTCTTTTTTTGGGGGGATTTGATCTTTTTGAGAGGCAGTGTTTCGTATTTTACAGAAGTGAAGAGAAATTTTTTTTTGACGATGGCAGTTAATAGAGAGTGACGGTTAATGGAGTTTCTACTGTAATTCAAAAAAAATCGAAGTATTTTTAAGATCATGTATAGTATGTAATATATAATTTCTAGTAGTAATTTTAATAATAAACATTTAATGTGCATTTTAAGTCTCCACAGTTTTTAAACGACTGTTGAAACTTTATTTTGAGTATAAATTTCAATTTTTTCCCGAACTATTTGTTGTTTTTCGTGATTATTTTGAATGATAATATGAAATTTTTAACAATAAGCTTTATTTTTTTTTAATAAACTCCTATTAGATCCAACCTATTTTCTACCAAATATTTATATCGAGGTTGAAGATTGAAGCATTTTTATCACCTACTCGTAAATGTAACGTCAGACACATTCATAACTGTTAAATGATTTAAAACTGTTAATCGCTCCTTTCAGAATTTAAAATCGATAAAGTGGGTTATTCAATATTTTCAAATACATTAACCTGAATCTTAGTCATTTGCAATTTCCATCGACACTTTGGCAGTAATTAATTATTTGTAAAACACTAATGGAAATGTAGTATACAATTATTATATAGCGCGTATTATAGCATTATAATAAGTTATTCTAAATGTGCAGTAATTATCTATGTAGTAAACATAATTTTAGAAAACCAAATGTTTTCTCATTAATAAAACATATTTTATGCATACAATTATAATAATTTGTATAGCATTTAATAATTTATGATGCTTATGCGACCTTAATGTTTTAATTGAATGTATTTTTAACAAAAGAATTTTCATATTTTCCCAAGGATTTTCCAAATGTAAAATACAATTGCAACTGCTTGAAAATTCATCTGGATCTAACAAATATTAGGTGTGTTACTTGTATTGATTATTTGATTTAATATACGAAAACTCACGGTGAACAACATAATATAATAAACATATTTTAAAACATCTAACGGTATAATTAATTTATTAGAAGAATTGGAATAGAAATTGTATAATTATTATTACCTATGTACTTCAAAAATTCACAAGAATTGTATCCTTCTCCCATTTGATCTTGCGAGTGATCAGTTCAGACATAGTTCGGTTATATATTAACATATTATTATAGCCTATAGGTAATATATTGTTTTTACGATTATTTTTAATTGAAATATTTTTACCCTTTTTATATTATTATTGTGTTTTAAAACATACTGAAACCAAATGAAACCCTAAAATTATTCGTTAACATCATAATATATTATACTGGTATAAACAAATACCGTAATGATTCAAACTTTAATAAGTTTGTGGAATGTTGTTGTTATTATTATTATTAATTTTTTGTGGAATTATCGATGAATATTTTAACAAGAATTGTTCTAAATTATAAACAATTCGTATGCGATAATCACATATGTAATTATATACCGTTCTCCAATTTCTTTCAGTTCATCAATATAGATTCGTATGTATATATAATAGCGTACGTTTTGTTTGAAAAAGGTCAACTAGGTGCTAACGTATTGGGTGCCAATCAGATAAACTACAACAAGTTTATAATTCAAATAATTTCGGTTGTCCCGACTAAACAAAAAAACAAAAAAACCAGAATACTCTAACTTTTTGCTGATAATAATATGTCGTCGGCCGAATGAAAACCAATATAATCACGTACTACCTGAATCGTAAATAATTCAACAGACTAATTGGATGGTATTTTTATTTACTTTTTAAAGGTAAAAAAAAAACCGGATTCCGCTGTATATAAACGAGGTCCCAGCTACTTGTATTTCACTTTAGGATCCACATTCATGTTTATTTCATTATTTTACAATACACACTAAACCGGCCAGTTAACCATGAAAACTCGAGATCAATATATATTCCACGTATAACAACAATATCGAAGTCATTATAATACTTACGAAGATATAAATGCTCATAAGGTTTTATATGCATATTTTAAAATGGACGCCGTCGCATTCAGTGATCGACACACACAGCAATACATACGATTATATAGTTCTGCAATTATTATTATAATATAGGTATAATATGAACAGGTATCGCAAAGAGTGGCGAGAATAAAATACCTATATGTATAAGTACGGCGCTGTACACGGTTAAATAATTAGCATAAAATGCTAATTATACAATTATTAAATTAATTGTTCAAATACTTGGTTCGGTCGCAATCGCATAAATATGAGTTATAACATCATGTTATAAGCTTAGAACATTTATAGCGCTTTAATAGTCATATTATAATATTATATAAGTAGTCGACACGATTTGCGCGCACTAATCAGTCGATGATTTCTCATAATTAAATATATACTGTAGTAGTCATGTACGAAATGGTCGCAGAAAGCTGAAAGTTCATAATCAAATGGCTATTGAGTATTGACTATTACCATCACCACCACCACCATCATAATCATCATCATGACTTTATTTCAGTCCTTTAAAGTTTGTTCTATTTTCGTCTATAAAAAAATCTCTACATTTTAGAATTTGGTTAATTTTTGAATGTATGAGGTTTTTTAAATTTAACATTAGTTAGAATCTATTTTTCATAAAAATGTATTTAAACATCACGTGCAGTTGCAGTGTATATACAAATTGTTTATTATTATTGTTATGTGCGGCTCTGCTGTTAAACTAATAAAACACAAATTATAATTAATTATTAATATAATATTGTAAACATCGACAAATCGTTGTGAAGTGAAAATGCTAAGCACTCTATAGCAGCTGTGGGCTGCCTTTTAATTAGGGCTCAAGTTCCTTTTTTCCTAGACAAGAGACCAAAGCTCTCGTTGATGTGTTTGTTAATAGGCGAATGCGGTTTTTGAAAATGTGAATAGGCCTAGATCGTAATTCACTTTTGAGTGTCGTTTTTGTTATCATGCGAGACGCGCACTATTTCCAACATTAGGTAGGTCGAAGCCACCAATTATAAAGTATAAATAAATAAACCTTCTATTTTATTTTTTTAAATTTCATGTATAATTATTGCCAGAATAACAACATTTTGCTATTCAGGCGATAAGCGGGTAGCTCTAATCGTGTCAGTATAATTATTAGGAATCCACGAATGCATAACATTATTTATTATTTTTTATTTTTACAGAAAAACTTCCTACTTGTTGGGCATTCACAGTAAATAGGCAAAGTCTATGAGTTTGTAAAATAAGTATCTAAACACATTTAGGTATACGGTTAAGTTATATTTACATTAAAGTCTTATTACATCATACAGTTAGATTCATGCAAGCCATTTATCTCCAACTCAGGCGTATAATAGGAAGAATAATTTGACGAAAACCAGCGCGTACATAAACATGAAATTATTATTAATGTATATTATAATATTATGTTAATATCATACCTATAATATATTAGCCCGAGGGAACGATCGAAAGAGTTCGGTAATCACATCGGCGCTTCCAGTGATTGATGACTGATTGGTACAGTAATAAAAATAATAATAATATTATTAATAGATTAATGGAGTATATAATATCGTAAATTATTATATAGGTACATAATAACGAGTGGATTTACTTGACTTGGTGGCGGTGGCACATATTATCTGGTCCGACCAGAAGAATTACACGGGTGACTTATCTCGCGTTGACATACACACATACACGGATTTAAATTTGTCTTCTCATTTCCTGTCGATTACCCGCGTGTCCCACATCGATCCATTCGACTCGCATCGATGTCAGTTGTTTTTTTTTTTCAGATAGTCAGCGTATAGGATCGGTGGAAGACGATAAAATGAATAATTAACTTATCTCAAATAGACCCCCCACCTCTCTTACACACACACACACACATTTTTTTCTTAGGAAATTACGACGTAGGTTTTACATAATTTCAAGTGAGTACAATGCATTTTTGACAAACTATATTTATTGATTTTTATCAATGTTGGCTATTTTTTCTACAATTTTAGTGATCTTTCTTCATTTTAAATGGTATTTATTTTTTCAATTGAGATCGTAGTATGTTATTATATTATCTTATTTAGCGGACACTTTAGTGGATAATAGCGGAACTAATGGGTGAATATTCAAAGTAACTTCTAGCTAACTATGTCGTTGTACAATGCGTATGTATTGTTGTATATAACAATATAGATTTGCAGAAAAGTTTTCGATAAAGAAAAATATAGCTATATCGTGGAGTGACGTGTTCAGTCCAAAGCACAGCTAGTATACTTACCTATCCTTTAAAAAAAAAAAATGTATTTAGAAAGACATTTTACTATCTATACATAATAATTACAATAGGCAAATTAGATAAATAAAAAAAAAATAATAAAGTATAACATGAATATCGTGATGAGGAAGAAACCCAACGGTAACACCTCCTTTACTAATTTAATAGGTTTCTACACCATTTACGCTTTATAGTCTGCGTGGTGGGTTTTTGGGAGAGCGAAGGTGGACATGTGTCATATTAAAGTATTGCTATGCGTGCTTAAATTTTGGTGGAAACGTTTGTACATTGTTTCGGTTAGTTCAGTGGTGGTTGTTATTTTTAAGTCATCGTGTAAGTTGAAGTCTTAATCGCACCAGAGGGCTTTGGTCACTATAACCTTAGCGCAATCGATTGAAAAGTCTAAATTGGCCTGTTGTTCGAGGGCTTGGCCAGACACCAGATTACTATTCCATAAGACCAGACTGGTGTTATGATTGACTTATATATAATAAGTTTGTTTTGGAGTGGTATTTTGGAGTGATCGGAGGAGATGAAGTCTATTGTTCACTGATCTTCTTTTTTCTTACTGGCCTATCCTATACCTAGCTAATACAGAAGTCAGAAAAACACGCACCATTTGGCCGATATATATATATAATATTAGGTATACCTATAGAGAACAACGCGTCTTCACGAATATTTTTCTATGTTTATTTTATATATTATACATATATATTTTATGTTATTTTAATGTACGCGGCTGTGTGCGCTCACGGTTCTCGTGCTCCGATCGTTTATATAGGTATGGAACGACAACGATGATCATGCGCGTATAATATTATCGTAAAATAAATAAATAATAATAAATTACCTCGCGCAGACAAGACGCGAGCGCGCGCACGCACACACTTTTGCACCGCTGACAGTGGCGACAATCGTGAACTCTTTCGCATGTGTCTGTGTGTGAGTGTGTGTTTGTGTTTGTTATGCACATTATAGAGACAAAGGTTCGTGTAATGTGTAGACTTGTGTGTGTGTGTGTGTGTCGTCGCGCCGGTTGCCCACGGTGACATCTCTATCACGTCGGCAATAAGTGCGACCACACACACCTACTATTATATTCTACATATACCTACTTGTGCCTCCATATAGGTACACATTCGCAAAGCCCCTCCACCACTTCACGATAACCGCTCCAGACTTTCCGAACGCTCTCTTTCTCCCCACTCCCTCACCCTTTGTGCGGGAGCGCGCGCACGTGTGTGTGTGCAGTCTTTCTCTCAAGCGTCTCTGCCGAGAGAATATTGTTATCATTCTACCCTCTCTCGCTGGTGGCTGGACCACGACTCGTTCTCGCGCGCGCCGATCGCGGTTCGTTCTACATTATAATATTGCAATATAGCGCGATGACGACGACGAAGCGCCTCCTCTTCCTTCAGCCGGCCGATCATCGGTTTTTTTATTTTAATTTTCAATTTCTTTTTTCCATCGTCGTAATATCGTAATATATAATATAAATATACATATCGATGTCATACGCACACTAACACACACATATATATATATAAAGACATACGAGTAATGTTGCGTACCTACACATAAATACGGCGTTTCGACGATAAATCAAACTGTTATTTTTTTTCACCGCTGAAGCAGTTTTTTTTGTTATTCTAATATTATAACTATGTGTATACAGTCGTTCACCCTTTTCACATCGTTCGGAATAAAATAATAAATACACTATAATAATAATAATATTATATAGTATAATAACATGCGTTGTGTTCCAGCTATTGTCTAACGTGAAATCTGCAGTCGTTTAATATATGATTGCGCCGAAATAAAACAACACATCGTATACAACAACGATGATGATATAATAATAATAATGCCTCATCGGAACGCACTGCCTCAACCGCCGCTAAATTAAAATATTATGTCGTGGTAATAGACTGAAGCTTATACACAATGCCATATGTTTCTTCGATATAATATGTGCATAATATATAAAATTCGGGTATTTGTTTTTTCGTTACAATCCAATTATTATATTACCATTGTCTTGTAGTCGTCGTCGTCTGCGACTTCTCGGCTGCTACAGCGCACGACCTACGCGCTCCTGGTTCGGGAAATTAGTGTTTGCAGCCAAATAAGACTATAGGTAGGTAGGTTATAGATATCATTCGCACGTTTATGTCTCCCACGCTGGAAGACGTTCGGTCAGATTAACGCGCGCGAAGTGTTTTACGATCCTCTGCGTAAGATATATATTTTATTCTTACCATTGTATGGATGTCTATATATATATATATATATATAATTAATTATTACGCCGTTTATTGGTAAGAAGAAGAGCCGTGGCCTTCATCTTAAATAGCCACATCTGTCGATTTAATATAATAGGTGTATAATATATCGGACCCGTGGAATTCACCGCGGCTTTTCCACATCATACCAATATTTCTCACACATGACGTAGATGTACACGGAATTACGCGAGTTATATATTTTGAATTTTTAGGAGCACAAATTGACCCACATTTTGAATTCGGCGACCACTTGCACGTGTCGCACATACAATATTATAATACATCGGTTAATTTATAGTCAGAATCCACGTACACTTATATCTCAAAATCGATATAAACAGAGATATAAATAATAGTTTTGTAAAATAAATATGTATTCGTCTGCGTATGCATTGGATTCAGGCACGTGATGTATTAATTAATTTTATAATTTCAAAGCTTCACGCGTACATAATATAAAGTATATATAGTCCTCAAATTAGATTTTTATACAGCTTTCGCTAGTGGTTTGAAGTGCATCGTAGCTATCGCAACAGATTTCAACCGCATGATGGGAACCGATTTTATATCGTTTTATAATCGCATTTATTGGCTCAAAATATTAATCAAATTTTTCTTTTTAGATACGCAGAATTCTAAAGCAGATAGGTATACGGTCACGCACTTGCAGGTTTAACCGAATCAGGTTCGCTGTACGTACACACACACACACGTGCGCGCGCGTGTATGTGTGTTATATACCTATACATAAATCTAAAGAAATGGATTATTTATTATCCTTCCCGGATCGGTTGATCGATTAGCTAGTGCTGCAGTGCTGCTGAATGCTGAAACGTTGGTCAAAATTAAGAAACCGGTATGTTGACGATCGTAAATAATGAATAAATCGATATTTAACGTATTACTTATATAATAATATCATGATTCATGAGCATATTGTAGAAAAATCACAGAACGGTAATAATAATTAAACTATCGCGTTATGATGTTATAGTAATATACAGCTGGTGCCTATATTATACGCATAATTAAAACTTAATAATCAACCATTTTATAAGCGTACCTATATAATATAAATTATACACATAATATTTTAATAAAACGCGCTCCACAATATTATACGATCACTAAAATTTCAATCAATAAGTTTAATATGGTATATAATAAAGTGCTCGTATATTATAGGTACACCGCGATTGTCCGGTTAATTCTTTAATTAGTCGTTATAATAAATTATTTCATTATTTGTTTTTCGTGCACGTTCATATTTTTGTTCAAACATCGGACGCGATAACATCGTTCATACAATATTATACAATCGCACGATTAATTATTCCATATAAACGCGAATGCACAACAATAAATATAATAATATAATATATTACACTGCATGCAGTATAACATCAAACGATCGATTATATTCACCCGTCGAAGGGTTTTCTTAAATGGCGTATTTCCATCATGAATTCTGTTTTCGATCTGATTAAGAGGTTTAGCTTTTACTGTTTAATAATACGCTTTGATTATGTACACACGTGTCACCGATCAGTTTTTAAACAATCCAATCAGATATTTACGGACTAAATCCTTTGCCGATTGTTTGATAGCGTACACAATAGCATACGATAAACGCATTCAATTCAGAATAATTTTAAACTTATGGCTGTTTACAAAACTTTGGTGCCGACGGAATGATTTACCAAAACGATTGGATTAGAATATAATCGGATAATAATTTTTACCGACATTCTGTCAATACGGAGTATATTATAATACATCGACGGAGCTTGTATAATTTCTGGATGCTGAGTTTATTTTTCTTCAAGCAACCACGACAACAATAACCACACCGTCATTATAATTATGATTGTATATATTATATTATATTTATATATTACTTGTGTAATATTATGTTTCAATAATGATATGCCATTATGGTGCTTATTCGAAACGATAACGTCAATACTTGTCAATTATTATTATACTCGTTAAAAACTTAATAATTAGTAATGTTTAAACCGTTAAATATAATATAAATATTATTATTATTATATAGAACTTATTATATAGTTATATAATAAAGATTATGAATCCTGCAACCTGTCATCATTTTGGCAGCTACGTGTATATTATCATGATATTATTTCGTTATTTCTGGCACGATGACGTTTTATGAGAATATTCTCGTTTATTAAACTTTAATTAAATTAATTAATGTTTTTGATTATGTTATACGAGCGGTATCGCAATATCCAATTTATAATATATCAATAATATCGAAGAAAGTTTCGAACACAGCCCATCAGTCTGCACAAAGAGCGTTCAATTTTACAATACATAATTCTGATTTATTTATTTAACTTTTGTTACCCAATGATTTTCCCATACTAAAAGAGATATTTCAAGACTATATTATATTAATTTGGTCACTTTTGTTTAATTGTGACTATTATATAGTTGTGCGGGCCATTGTAAGCGTTATTGACTTGCAGAATTTCATACGATGTATTGATTTTTGATTTATATTGTATCTATAAAATTATCTAAGTATAACAAAAATGAATGCAGTTTCTGCATGGTCTTTAGCCTACACGATCATTGTCTTAATCGTCGGTTGTATAATAATAATAAATAATAATATCTTATGTTCCACTCGGTGAAACAAAATATCTGATTACATTCACGTTTGAAATCATCGACTGTCGTTGCCAAACGATTTTATCGGTGAGTCCAAATTGGTTCCGACACGTCCGAATTGGTTCCAAGATTGGGTAGGGTTATTATGAAAGTTATATCGAAATAATGGTTCTCAAGTTGTTACGAAGGGTACGTACCTATATTCGAATATTGTTTCCCAGATTATTTAGAAATCATTTTCTATTTTCCTTCTCATTTTATACAGATTTGGGAATGTCTTTTTGTTTTGTATTACGTAGGTATGGTTAAAAATTGTTTTTTTTTTGTTTTAAAATAGGTCATAAAACTCGTAATGTATTTAAAATTGTTATTATATATATTTTTTGCTTATCTGCTAACGTAATTTATGTACATCCGTATGTTATCACGGGAAATATGTTGTATTAATATTAAAAAATATTATTAGAATGCACTTCAAATTTTTCGAATGTCTATTGTTTGTATATCAAGAAACAACTCGGATGTGTGCCGCATAGAATATTAGGAACCTAATGTAGAATTTTAGGCCCCTATGGTGACCAATTCAGCTGCAGTAATTTTATATCGGTCGGTATTTATAGGCAGTTACGAATATATGTATATATAGAGGTGGCTATAGTTAATGAAACCGTTTGGGTCTGCCGGTCGGATTTCTGAGTTCTATAGTGTTCATCACAGCCACACAACGTGTACACAATTAATTGAAACAAAACACGGTTCCGTGTCCTCTATTATAACTATTATTATAAATAATGATTATAATTATTGTAGGTCGCGGAGCCCGTAGTCGTATTAAAACATGTCGACGATACGTGTTGTGTGCGCGCGTGTGTGTCTGCATCGTGTGAGCTGCGATGGAATGTCGCGCACAAACGCGCCGGAGACGACAGCAAATACCTTCGACTCATTATATATATATATATATATATATATATATTATATAAACACGGATGCAAAGAGCGAGAGAGAAAATGAGTGGGAGACAGAGACTCTGCGACGGATAAAACGCGCTTAGGTCGTCGCGGTAGCACTACGGTATGTTAATTTATACAAATTTACACGGACAATAATATAATGCCAGCACTACTATATATTATATATATTATATATACGAAGACTGGTATATATTATAATATGTACCTATAATGATGCAGGTATAATATTATACGGTGCATGTGTACCGCTCATGAGTTCGAAACGAGGACGATAAAGTGATGTAAAAATGCACGCGAGGAGATAATAATAATAATGTAATGGGAACACAATATTGTATTGTTGTTGCGTGGTGTATCTCCAATATATTTATGGCTGGCAAAGAGAACAGTGTGCTTACCCACCTACTCATAATATAATATAATCTCACTATATATATATCACTTACCAGTGATCTGTTGTGCGCGGTATATACCACGGCCTTTGTATGGAAATTCGCGTTGTGACCGGCGAGTCACCGAGTTTTAGCACGAACTCTGCAGCCCGCTTTTTATCGAACTTTTGAGCGGTGGAGGCAAAAGAAGAGTCGAAATAGCAATCACGTGCGCCTATAATATAACCATGAAACGACTGAACACACGCACGCCACGTCGATTCGCACGGAGACGCTTTATACCCGGTGATGGGGCTTAGGCGAAATTATAGAAAGAATTTTTTTCGGGGCGATGAGAAGAGGGGACGGTCCGTAGCCCTCATATAGTTTCTCCTTATTGTTTGGATGGACAGATACTACACGACCTCCTAGTTCAGGGGTCGCCAACCAGTCGATCGCGATCGAATGGAATGTAATTTTTATTATCAATATTATCAATATATTAAATTATTATTATTATTATCATCATGAAGAAACAATAAATATTTATTCTTTGGAGCTTAGACCTTTTTTTTTTGCTCATAAAACAAATCTTTTCCTAAAGACCTAAATTCTCCTAGATGTCGATCACCTGGGGCTAAAAATTTCAAATGTAGCTCACTTGTTTGAAAAGGTTGGCGACCCCTGTCCTAGTTGGTATGTTTTCAAACATATAAGCTATAATATAAGTAAATATAAATTTTTATCAGTGGCGTGTATAAAAATAATTTTCGGGGTTGGCTATATAATATATAGCAACTAACAAATGATCTAGCGCCTATAGGCTACTATATATTTAACAGTTACGACTGTAATTTCGTGGGAGGGTAGTCTGCAGCCCATTTGCCCCCCCCCCCCTTATATACGCCACTGAATTTTACAATACATATAATATTTCTCCAACTGAGAAACGTAAAATTATCTATTAAAAATTTAAAATATCCTCCCAACACCAAACGAAGAGATGAAGTAAATATTACTCGAGCTAAAATAGGCCACTCACATTTAACTCATGCTTATCTCATAAGAAAAAAACCAGCCCCAGTATGCGATACTTGCAATGAGACACTAACACTAGAACATATCATCATAAATTGCACCAAATACACGGAAGCCCGCAAGATCCTCAAAAACCCCACCTCACTCCATCAAGCACTCAATGAAGACAATACGGACGCAATCAATGTATTCTTCCATAGTATAAACATAAGTCATAAATTGTAAACACATGTCAATACTTGTAATAATTATAATGTTCATTTATTTATATAAATTTAATGCAGGCTAAAAGACCTATAATGTCGAAGCCTTAATAAATTTACAAAAAAAAAAATATATATTTCTCCAGTAAGATTCGATTGCGAGCATGCATAGTGCACACTCCCATTGGTTCCTTTAGTAATGTATTTGTTTGAATTCTGATTATTGGCATTTATAATTAATATAGTATAATATTTAAGGACCGTATTTTATGAGTATACGAAATCGGCTTAATAGTTTACAGTGAAAAAAGGTTATGGTTCTCTTTTGAAAAAAAACTAGTTGGTGGCGATCCACGGGACACTTTCTAAACAATACTAAAAAATATCTAAACATTTCTCGAGTTATGTCTTGCAGCAGCATAATCATGCTAAGTAGTTTCAATGTTAAGCCACATCGAAAAAATAACATTTTTCATGATTTACTGCCTGACAGATGTTTGGGAGCTGGAAGCTGTATATCCTTTACAACGAAACCTATTAGTCGAAGAAGTTAAACAATAATTACACACATAAAATGACATTATTATTACGCATAATCGCGTTACGCAGTGGCGCCGAACCCTATATGTTGAAGCCAAGGGCCATGGCCCGACATATCATGAAAATATAGGATAGAGCCGCTTCGTGTTTGACCACTTTTCTCTCCACGGTACGCCAATATTAAGATATTGGGCCTCTTGAAATATTTTTCGCCCTACTAGATTTTTAGAACTTCGGCGCCACTGGCGTTACGCTTAGGATGACGTATGCCTCGCATCTGTACAATATTATTATAATCTATATTCTATATAGTATAAGCGACAGTACAATAATAACAATATTTGTAATATTACAATATATTAAGCTATATAACGACATCGTCGGCCGGTGTACGATAATAATAATAATAATAATCCACCGTTGCAGCTAGACGGGCGTTCAATAAACAACACGCGAACGGATAACGATCTTCTGCGCGGTGTCTGTGCGTTTTTATTATCATTACTATTATTGTATCGGCTCTCTCGGTCTCATTCTCTCTCTCTGTCTCTCTGTCTCAAGTCTCATATTTTCACGCCGAACACAGCGTCGTCGTAAAATATTCAACCCGGTCCGTCCCAGCATACAATGAAACTACCACTACCTTAAGGTATTATTATTATTATTAGTATTTTACTATAATACTACACACCGCACAACCAAAGCGAAATTTTTGCGTCGTCATAATACGGCAGTGACGCAGCGCAGGCATTGCTTACGTGAAGAGGTATAATAATAAGTCTTGTGTAGGAACACACGAGTGCGTGTACGGCTGCAGTTGAAAAACATAAAAGCGAATTCTCCTCCCGGTTCATTAAAAACAATAAAAATACCGTCTAATTGGAATCGATTCAGCGCGCACGCGCGAGATTTTCGCACAGCGTACGGCGTGTATTATATAGTGTAATATACTAATATATATTTATATGTGTATAGCCGGTATAATAGGTAACAGCTATTACGCGCGTCATATTCTTTGACTTTGTTTCTTCTTTTTTTCCTTTTGTTCTCCTCTGTCGCGGCATTACGTAGTTATCAACAATAATTATGTTATAGTATATCATGAGACGCGTATAAACGGTAGCGCATATGACATCGTTATATATATATATATATATTGTCTGCGTGAATTATAAACAACAGTAATAATAATATACGAGACGATAATGTATATGACAATCGCACGCGCTTTTGAACCTCGCCGGGACCAAATCGGTTTAACGCTTTTGCAGCGCGCGCATCATTTATATTATAATATAATCACATTTTATAATATTATTATTTATACGTACTTATACGGCGATGATGACGACGACAACGACGGTGCGATTATAATAATTGTAATAATAATAATAATATACGAATAAAATAATAATACGGAAGAGGACCGTGCAAACAAAGACGCGCACAATCGGCTTATCTATGTACTTAGAATTATGTATATACCGTTGTGTCGTTAGCGCCGGGAGTTTTGGAATTATGCTTAATTATTTGTGTAGTACTATTATCATTATCGTTGTCATATTTATATTATGGCGGACCCCATCGGCATCATATGCGTGTGTGATGGCGGAGGGGTTGCGGTGGAAGGGTTTGTTTCAATGGTATAATAATAATAATAATACAATATCGTCTAATCCGGGTATGGGTCGCGCAATATAGTTTCCGTTGAAGACGACAACAGGTGACCCGGGCCAAAAGGTCCTGAGAAATACTGTTTGCCATCGTCGTGACTCTCCCGTGACCTTTTCAAAAAAAGCCGGCTGTTCGAATGTTTGTCAGCGATACACACATAAAAATATTAAAATTAATAATAATAATCCAATTTACTGCCACCACCTTCCGAATCGATTGTGAAACGGTAATATTACAATAGTGCCAAGCATGACTGCAATGTGCTCAGGTTAGGTTACACTGCTATATAATCCGTTAATTAAATATATATATAAGTATATATTACACACCCGAATCTTACGTACGGTTTCGATTCTAATTAGTGTTAAATATAATTATAATTATTAAAAGTAGAATTATTAATTTCTGTTGGATATGCATTTGTGTAAGTTTTAAAGTTTGGATTTTAAAGGATTGTACGTTTGAGAAATATAAAACTAAATTAGGTATATCATACAATTTACAAGTGTAACGAGGTGGGTGAGACATAAAATCACAGCTATAGACATTCTGTAGGTACATAACCTATAAAGATTTATCTAAGTCTGCATGTTGTTTTTTTTTAGAATTTTTTTGGTCAAATTAATTTTGAACGTAATAACTAAAAAAAAGTAACTTTTTAAAAATATGATTTTTGACAATTTGCTGACATGAGTTTATCTCTTAAACTATTTATTTATCATATGATATAAACAATTTTTGTCATAGGTACGTTGAATTAGCATATTTTTTTATTTTTTTTGTCAGATATTTCTGTTACACTCTATATATGATACGATATTGTAAAAGATTATTTAAAATGATAATTAAACAACAAGTACTTAATTCAAATTCAAAACGTTCGAATAATTAAAGCGTTAACGTCAACAAATAAACCAACCGCATACGAGATAGATGTCTGTTTCTTTCAAAACGTGAATTTATTGTTACATTTTATTTTTTGTTTGAAATGTACATTCTTAAGATGAGTTTTTTTTGTCATTAGAAACCCCGGATAATCAACCGGTTTTATTAGATTTTCATTTTAAACAGTGATAATATTATTAACGATCAACCTATACAGTAATAAACGTTTGGTGAAAATAAACGTACTTGGAACCTTATAATTTTATTAAATACTTTAACACAAATAAGTATTTAATATCGATATAACAATTTGAATACACTATGATATGTGTGACTATGACACATTTGATAACACTTAAATATTTCGTAAGACTGTCTAATACGTATGACTAGTATGAGCTACCGCTTTAACAATTTGACTTGTAATTCGTTGACCAAATATTGCGATTCCATATAAATATTTTAAGTTCATAATACGCTTTAATATGATACAAATATTTACAACTATAAATTTGACTACTCATTCGAGTGTTACATCAAATTTGTTTTTAGTTTAGCGTACTTAAAAAATATTCAAATACTTTGTTATATGATTTATATAAATATCAAACGTATATTTTCAGGATATTCATAAATTACTGGGTGGCCTGGTTTTTTATATTATTCTCAAGTATAGTAGGTAGTCATAATTAAACATTATGTTTCATACCTTTTATAAAATAGTTAATACACAAATAATTTATATTTCAAATTCTTTAACATATGTGTGTACCTATAGAAAGGTAGGTATAATTTAAGCAATAATTTTTTTAGCATATAAATTAGTAATTACTTATATTAATTTAAAACATCAGTACAACATAGTTATAAATTTATAATAAATAAACAAGAATTACAAATTGTAACATTTTGCTTATTCCCCATGTGGATTAGATACGAGAATGTCAACTTTTTAAACCAAAGCTTATTTAAATAATTTTTTTTTTAAATTTTGGTAGATAAAATGTAAATATTTCTCAATATACGTTCTACGGGTATAAAATGGTTATATAAAATTAAAAAAAATTAACTATTAATTTTACTATGTGAAATTATTTGACGATTTGACACATTTATTAAATTATTAATATTAATGTTCAAGATTAGGTTAAACCTGTTTATAAAAACAACAACATTTTTATTATTATTCATAATAGAAATAATAATAATAAAAAATGAATACATAAAATTTCCATAATTAATTAACGCGGACAAATCGTTGTCAACGGGTTAGTATTCGTTATTTTTTTTTATTTCACATTAATCTCTCCATATATCATCATGAAATCAATTGAAATCTTGTTTTTACATAAGAATTTATTAGATTTTTTCTCATGTCAAAATTTGAGATAAATTATTTAGTCAATTATGTCGATTTATAAATTATAATGAACGTTAGTATATTATATTATATTATTTGAATGCTGGGATATGGAATATTTGTGTATATGATCAGACATATATTTATTTTAAATTTAATTTAAAAAATAAGTACTTCTAACATGCTTTGAAATATTTAAATTTTTTGACTTACAAATTTTTGTCTTAACGTACCTATATCAAAATATATTTTATAAACTAAAATCGTACACTAATAACGATTCGTAATTATCTGAATACAAAATTAAATATTTTATTCTACACAGTATGTATTCAATAGGTAGTTTAATTTACAGTTATTTAGTTTTAGTTTTTGAAATATAAATAAATAGATATTAATTACATGTTTAATTAATTATTTGACCTATAAATTATTTACAGTTTTAAAAATATCTAAATGATAATCTGTAACCTATATATAATTTAATTAAAATATGTTTGTATATTATATTCTATTTTTGGTATCTAGTTAAAATTTATTCATTCAAAATAGTTCAATATTTCCATATAGTACTTATAAAAGATTTGAATAGAATGTGTTAAAAGGTTTCATTTGTAGGTATAGTCAAATATTTAAATCAGACATATTGGTTTTGTAAGGTTTATAACTTTTTAAATATCCGTTAAAATAATTTAAATGAATTTAACCAGTGATAATAAAAATTAATTATATTTTTCCATTAGTGCAAATTAAAACTAATTGTAAGATGGCTAGGGTTAGCAAACCTCTAAATTATAATACTTAGTATATATTTTACCACTTAAATTATTAATTAAAAATATTTATATTTAATATTATAACAATCATATAATGTTAAATAATATAATATTATATTTACATAGGTAGGTACTTATAAAATCAATATATATTTATAAACAATATAATCAAATATAAGTACAGATTTTTCTAGTTAGATAATGTGAGTTGACTGTTCGCAATCGATAGTTTATCCATTTTCATGAAATCACATTATAATATTTTTTCCTTAATTTTAATGAACTAATAATTTAATTGAATTTAGTTAAAGAAAAAAGTAAACAGTGTACAAATAATATTCTTTAGTTTAAATTTTATAATTATTAATATTTAGATAATTTGTCTAATAATTTACTATTAAAATTTACCATCACAATATTGGCCAACACAAATTTGCAATATTGGTCGTTAGCCAACGAGAGAACATAAATTGAGCCTAAATCTAATAAATTGAATATAAATTTAAATTTAAATCTTTTATGACATTATAATCAAACGTGGACTATAAACGTTTGATTTGTTTTGTTTCCAAGACGAAATATTTTGAAACCGTTTTTAAATATAATGTCGTTCTAAAGGCATTGTTGTGTTGTAGTTAGTTATTGATATCCTGCAGCAGTGGACAGTTTGTTAAAAAAAAAAAAAGTAATATGGTCCAACAGTTTAATATTATAAATGGAATCCTAGTGCATGGTTTGATTAAATTAATTATCATAATTGTAGGTATTTGTATATTATTAATTGTGTAACACACAAACTGAATGACTGAATAATGTAATAATAATAACTTACATATTATAATTTGTATAGAAATTATGTATTGTCACTTGCAAATACGTGAAGATTATGGATGAATAATATTTCAATAATTCAGATTTTATGTCGTAATTCCTCGCTCTAAAATGAGAAAGCTTACTCCAAGATTTTCTTATAAAAAAATTATAAATATATAATTTATAATTGGTGGTTTCTGGATAATACATATTATAATGTCTTCATTTTTTTTTATTGATGTTGAGTATCAAAATTAGCTACTATAAAAATTCATTATAATAATGATAATATCATAACAACATTCGCTTCATATCAAATTCTATAATATATTGTCGAGTTACTATATAGACTTGTGTAATTAATTCATAGGTACAATATTCTCACATAAAAAAAAAAAAAAAACAAAATATTATAGTGACCATGTAAACAAGCTGTGAGTGTACCTACATTATATAATGTTATATAGGATCAAATGTCAACGGATATGACCGAGGGAAATATTAAGTAGGTAGGTAATCGAGTGTAAAATTCGGCAACGTCTATATAGTCAAGCTTACATTTTTGGTCGCACGGCCATAAATATAATTATAGGAAATCACACTAAACAAAATGCATTATTATAATGTTATGCATTTTTGAAATTATATATTCAATATTGGCGCTCGTTATCAAACTCCAACGGGCGGGTTTTCGGTAGATATGACTTTAATAAAAGTATGATTAATGATGAATTGTTATAAAGTGTCGCTATTGGATAGCTTCTTTATTCACGCGTCACATGCCAATTATTATATAACCGCATACATGCTTATTGTAAACTTAAATAACAGATTGCATATTTTAAAATGAAGTTAAAAAAAAAATGATGACTAATTTTTTCCTTTTACTTATTATAATTGGCATGAACTTAAAAATCGTAGATCGTTGGACATAATATATTTTCAGAACGTGTTTCCACAACTCGCGGCAGGTGTGGTCCGATTTATTGATTGAAAATATTGAACATCACATGCTGCTATAAATAATTAATATAATCTACGGACAGCATGTCCGTTTTATTATTATTATTAGGTAAAACGCATAATAATTATATCGCTATCGATAGACGAGTAAAACGTTTTGTTGACATAATCGGGCGTTTAATTTATATTTGACGTTTACAACTCAGTGGTGCTTATTTTTTCATGTCGTCATGTTTAACTGTTTTTTACTCGGAAAAAAATAAAACTAATAATAATAAACTTTAAATTTACTTTTCTGGGGAAAATTTTAATGCGTAATGTGTTTCGTAATAATATTTTGCGGAATATCCTTATACAAACTACAAAGATCGTTAGTATAAAATTCAATCAAAAAAACGGACAGACCTCATAATAATATAAAAGTTCACGTTTTTCAATGAAAATTACAAAACAAGATGACATTGGTGTTGTTTGCAGGTGACAAAATGCGAATGAAAAACTAGAAAAGCACATCACAGTGTACGGCGTAATTCGTAAGCAATTCGATTCTCTTTTTGATTGTGATTCTGATTGTCGTACAAAACTATGAATCATATGCATTCATAATATACAATATTAAGCAATTGAAAATATTATTCATCTTTGAAAAGTATATGATTATTATTCATTTTCACTTTTCAGGAGACACTATATATTCCCACATACAAAAACGTCCTATTATTATGTATTATGGTGAATAACGATGTAAACAAACTGCAGTTGGCATACATTATATATTTTTGTTATATAGGTTCAAAAGGTGGACAAACATTTTGCGGGGTAACCCCGTACCACGACACTCTGCCAATCTAATCTTTAAATACTTATAAGTTATAACTCATAAACTGCTAGCCCTAAATTCGATTTTTATGAATCAAAATACTTAGGAAAATATTCTGCTTTGGAATATGAAATTAAAACTCTATGTTGTCATTCAAAAAAGTAAAAAACTTAAAAAATGCTAAGGATAAAAAATGTTTAAAAATATAATTTTTTAATAAAAACGTTGGTTTTTTAACAACTTGAAACTATGTGAAAAAATATTTTGAAAAAGTCAATACTTTGAGTATATAATGAGTGTTGTTTGATAAAAGAATCTATAGACCAAGAATTTATAAGACCAAATTTCAATGGATATGACCGAGGGTAAAATTCGTCAACACTTTTGGCACGCATTTTTGGTCTACGGCCGTAACATGGGAAAGTACACTGGAAAGCGAAAGGTCTGGCCATTAACCCGGAAGCCTTTCAAAGATGCGTAACATCGTACCGAGTATAATAATTGCTGTACATACACGAGTATTCATCACAGGTAATAATTCATTATTATAGACAATGCGTGTTGTTTCGTCAACGAACACCTGATGAGTTTCGTAACATCGTCCTCAATAACAAATTTGAATAAATTAATTTTTCAGCGATAACTTGAGGATAACAATACGATCGGGATTGCGTCAATATTCACCGAACTTAATAATTACGATAAAAAAAAATTAAAAAATTAAAAAATTTATAACAATAATAATAATATTCGTAATGAGTTATAGAATTATTTTGTTATTATTATCCTCGGTGGTTGGATCGTCGTTGTCGTCACACGAGCCTACACAGTGGCGCCGAACTGTTAAAAATATATCATGACATCGTACCTATGTATCAAGGAGCTCTTATTGGCCTCCGTATTTTTTCAATTTAACCATCAGATACAAATAAAAGCATCTAATAAAATAAGTAATGTAACTTTTTTTTTTTTTTTATTGGTACAGCATCAACATCGTGGTTATTAGCTTACAGTTGATTAGGTTACATACATGGATGTTTTACATGATTGTTAAGAGAAGCAAGAAAGAGAAAAGAACAAAAACAAAAAATCATAAAGTTAAATTAGGTTGTACATTTCAATTTTTTTTTTTTAAAGTGATGATTTTTTGTGAGTCAGCATAGGGTCCTATGATCCTATGGCTTCATATAGATTGTCAGGTATTCCGAATTCCTCCCTGGCTTCCGTGAATATCTGGCAGTGGATGATGTGTTTGATCGTAAGGGGAATATTGCAATGTAACATTTAATCGTATTATATTTTTAAGTTTAGACGTATATTCTGGATGCAGTACACGGCAGTATCTTATGGTACTCCCCCCCCCCCATCGAAAAAATTTACTAAGACATATGTCATATATAAATTGGGTGGTCGGCGCTCTACTGGGTCTACATATATATAAAAATACTAGATAGCTAACTGCTATAGCCCATACGTAGTATAATTACGTATAAAATAATGTATCTAACAAAATGGCCGCCAATCGTCATCTCTTAGGTAATTACAAATTAAACTGATATGATAAATGATACGAAATTATTTCAAGTTTAAATGTTCATATAATAAATAATATTATTACAACATCGTTCCTTATCACTACAATATAAAATACAGTCGACTCTCGATAATTTAAACGTTCAATAATTCGAAGTAAATGCTCGGTCCGCGTATTGAAAATCACGGGGTAATTCGAATAAATACAACGCATTTAAGTACACTCGGTAATTCGAAATTAAATTTTGGGAAAACTGACCACTACCACGCATGGACGTAACTGTGGGGAGGGTCCAGGGGTCCGGTAATCCGAACGGGCTTGAGAATTACCTTATCGCCTTAATATATGTATCTATTTATAAATAATATTTTCCGGTAATAACATTTTTCAATATTGTGGGACAAGGCGTACCAAGCCATAACAGGAACCAGTGTACAAAAAAATAAATAATAAATCAATATTTTAAATAGTAAAGTTCATAATTATACTCATAATATAATATTCATTGTCTTTTGAAATTACGAGTTTCTACACGATTTATACATATAAATTTATGTTTTTTTTCAAGCCTTAGATAATCCGAACATATCGCTTATCCGAACGACCCCTTCCCCAATCTCGTTCGGATTATCGAGACCCTATACTGTAAGTATAATACTAAAAAAAAAAAAAAAAATGTTTTTTCTTAACTCTCAATAATTCGATTTTTTTTGTTTTGCTCTCTCCTTATTTCGAACTGCTCTACAATTCGAACTCTCGGCAATTCAAAGTTTTTCGACGATCTCGTCAACTTCGAATTATCGAATGCCAACTGTATATAATATAAACATTCACCTCTTATACAAATAAGGATGGCGGTCGTTTTATTGGCGACAACTGGTATTTTGTATACCCCGTGAGTGGGCCGTACTTGCGGGATATAATGTGAACACGATTTTTTTTCCGGAAAACCGATTTTTTCGACCGAACGTTCGAATAATATTATTATTATCTTTGCACGACACATTATCCTCCCGCCGTCGTAAATAATAAATGTTCAATGTTCATGTCCCTCGCCTGCATTGTGTAACGCGATATACATAATATTATTATCATCGAGTACAATATATTACAACTCAATGATATTATATTATTATTATTATTATTATATTATATGTACGTCGAGTATCATCGGGTCGTTGTACGGCGGCGGCGTCGCCGTCCGACTTGGAAACAACTCGTGATGTCATTATTACTACTTTTATACAATATACATGTATATTATTAAATGTGCGTATGCGTATAATATATATATATGTATTGTTATAATTTAATATTATATTGTTATCTGTCCTCGGCGCGCCGGCGCAGCGTCTCTCCGGCCACGACAGAAAATGCGTGTTCGATGTTAAACAATGCGCCGTTTTGTCAAATTGCTATACGACGTATTATTACAATTTTATTATGCATGTACGTACAATATACCGCGTAAACAAAACGAACAAGCGAAAACCCGTTTTCGGATATCTCAATAATAATGATAATAATATTATACCTGCAGTAATATTATATTATATTATTATATTTTGTGCGCACTGCTGCAAGAATCGAGACGACGCGCGACGGTGGCGGCGAATTTGAATTTGTCGGACCATAATCTGAATATTATAATATACCTATATAATATATATTTTAATATACGCGTTCTATAATAATGATGAATATTATACCTACGTGTCAGCCGCGACGATTTATATTGGTGGTTCAATTCTTGAATAAAAACAATAAATAAATATGTCATTTTTTTTTTCAAACAAAAAACAAACTTACATGGACTCAGTACTGACAAAAAACACACGTTGGCGTGACAAGAACACGACGACACATCGATTTTTCGAAAACAACCTAAATATAAGTGGATAAAAATCCCATCTTTCACTGCAATATCGTATCACATTTGATAATAAATTCAAAAGCTCGATTTCCTTTTTTTCATAACTTTTATAACGAATATGACAACCGAGTTGTCGACTATAATAATATTGGACTACCTATATGGAAATCGTAACATAATAAGCGAAGAGAAGTGTTTCTCTTTTGTAATCACAAACTCAAAAACACGAGAAACCGCGATGTGTACCGACCGCGGGTGTGAGCACATTGTAATAATATAATGTACAAGTATATACAACCGCCGACAACCGATACGTTTTGTGTGTAGCTGGTGCCGCTGCAACTACGTTATATTATAGTATACTATAATAACAACGACGGCCAAGATAATAATAAATTGTAATTATATGTATATAGCGTAATATAATGCTTATGTATATTATAGTATTATGTACACGAACGGCGGCGGCGACGTTTCGATTGAGATGTCGTCGCGGGGCGAAATGAATGAGCCTGCACGATCGCCGCCGCCGCCGCCGTATGTAAATAAGTCGTAATCACGCAACCACACATAGGTAAAAATAATAATAACATGAGCTGCTCGTATGGAGGCAAGTATCGGCGAATATACCTACGTACATATCGATAGAGAAAATATAAGGACGCGAAGAAAAAATTCGAAAAAAAAAAATTCTAAACACATTTCCAATCGTCGGCCGCGACGGTCACTGCAACGGCACACAACCGCAAACCGGTCTCTCCTCCGTCCGGGCCAGCCGTACGCGTAAAGGTATATATTATTATTATTATTTTAAAATATAATTTCGTACGAAGCTATGACATATATTATGATAAGTAGTATGTTACATTATTATTATTATTATTTACTCTTGTCCGTAATCTTTCCACGGTCGTAAAAATATAATAATAATATGATAATGTCTCTTTCCGCGCCACTCTCCGTCGTCTCAGCGGGCCATACAGCTCGGGCGCCCCGTCGGGCACACGGCTCCGGTCTGTCGTCGTCGTCGTCGCTCGTCTCATTTGTCATCGGCACCACTTGCGAGAGGCCGCGCGCGCCAGAACGACGTTTATATTATAATAATAATAATATAATGTTAAATGTTTATGGTGGATATAATATATAGTAATATATAGTATATGCTTAACAATTAATAGTAATTATTTTTATTGTTTATTAATGATAATAATGTCATACACGAATAAACAACAACAATGTATTCTGCCCTCGAATCGGAACAAGCGCAGTATGTTCAACAATTTAATTGTTGATAAAATTACTTTTTCGATTTCTTTGATTTTCGCCACGAAAAATAATACAAATTATATTTGTGCACATTTTTTTTAATTTCTTTTTTAGGGTAGCCTTAATTTTTTGAAAATTTTTTTTTGCACTTGGTTCATCATTTTTGTCTTTTTTAATTCCTAATGAGGAGATTCTATATATTTTTGTTTAGTATTGGTATATATAAAAAGAAAAAGAAACTACAAAATTCAGTACATCCATAAACAATAAACATATACTATTTTTTACTATACACATTTATGTAAATTTTAATTCAATATAATAAAATAATCATAATATAAATACTAACTGAAAATTAGATTAAAACTCAATACCTAGTAGGGTAATTATATAGGGATTTATATACGTACATATTGCAAATTCGTTTTAGCTAAGCTGATTTCTGAGTAAATATGTACCTAGTATATACATATTATACATTAAAAAATTATTTTGATAGTGAAATAAGCTACTGTTTTTTTTCCTGTGGTATTTGACAATATTTTGGTCGATTCGAAATGTCATCACTATGCAATTTCTAAGGAAAAAAAAACGCGGAATTATGCAAATATTCCGAATATATGAATAATAACTTCAATTTTGAAATTTGGCACTTACTGCTTGTTCCACTTGGGGCCTGAGGAGGGCAATAATTGCACACCATTACATGGCCGTGTGGTGCATTGTACTAATATTTTTGTATACGATATACATGCACTTGTTTTGCGCGAAGACGGCAAAATAAACAAATAAATAATAATAAACGACATTATCGTGTACACGCAGCTCTATACATAATATAATATTATTATGTATATCGTATTACAGTATCTCGCACACATGTATAGTGCGTGTATATATGGAGCATAAATAGGCATTATTAATGCTTTTATATTATGTGCGTATACAATGCGAGTAAGGTTTAATCTAATATATATAATAATATGTATATAAGTATATTATATCGATACGTTTCGACCTAGCCTTCGTGGTGCGGTTTATCGCGATTTTCCGACCTTTATGTATAATAATATATTATAATCTATAATACAGACGTCTATATCTGCACACGAAGTATAATAATGTTATGTCCTTTGGTCGTGCCGACGCCGTTTTTGTGCCTACAATAAAAACATCATACCCAATAATATATCGTCACGCGAGTTGATTATTGTTTCCAAAATAGGTATATAAGCGTATAAACGCGTACGATTTACATCTCATGCCATTTACAAACAATGTTTACAAACACTGAAACACATTGTATCTGAATGCCGTTGAAACGGACAAACGAGAAGCTGGGGTTAGATTTCGCCTAAGGATGAAAAAGTATTGATTTGACTACGCTATGTAGTTAATAATAACCACTTGGTTTAACTTATCTATGTTAGTTAATACAACTTACATTTTTAGTTTAAATTAATTTCATAATGAATATCGTTACAACTACATCACTATAATATGTTAATGCGGTCGATTGTAAACTCCACCGATTTACAGGTAGTCGATTTTAGGGTTGGATTTATAGCATGTAAATTCCACCGATACGCATTTTTGACCTAAAAGCACGTAAATTCCATATAAAAATCCAAATATACATCACTTTACAAAAGCTCTATTAGATATTCAATAATTATTATATTATTATTTTAATATTGTGTAAAAAAAGATATAAGTATCTGAATATAATATATATAAGTAATAAATTTGTACATAAATTATGTAGGTACGTATTACTTACGTAATAATAAAATAATTATATATTTTTCTATTATTTCTATTTGATTTTTATATGATTTTTTTTTTTAATTATTGTATTTAAATACAATAGATATATTATAATTAGGGCCTGGATTTAAATGTACTCAAAACCATACAAATATGATCTAAAAAATAGCCAAACATGTCCTTAAAAAATGCATTTTACCTCAAAAAATGACCTTAAAATGCCATTTATATTTATTTTTTTATACAATTTGTTATTTTAATTTGGAATTTATTATTAAAATATATTTATTACTTTATTGAAAAAAAAAAAATTGGAAAAATTGACTTGATGCTGCTATGAAAAAACATACCAGTGGAGTTTAAATATTTTTTTTCAGGTAAAAAAAATGTACCGGTGGAATTAACATTTTTTTTTCAGGTAAAATAAACGTACCGGTGGAATTTACATGAAAAAAGGTCTAAAAAGGTCACATTCGGTGTAGTTTACATGTGCCCGTTCACCTATCTGGTTAGTTAATACAACTCGAGTTTCAGTTCTAGATTACTTCATAAAAAGTATCGGCGTATAGCTACACCATTAATGTTATCTCAACTATTTTAAGGAGTTATAATCAATTTTGTTTTCACATTTAATGCAAAAAAAAATATTGGTGTTTATGGAGGAGGATTCGAACTTTATCAGGGAGTTTCTTATGATACCCTATCCTAACGCCTAACCTACTGAGTCACTACTTAACTAAGAGTCTCTAGAGGAAACACTGTTATTTAAATAGAGAAATATCAACAATTTACCTGTGTAATTATAAGATATTATAAAAAAAATTGATGCAGGTAATTCACTATTAATGAGTAATGAACATAGGCACTAGGCAGATAATTATTGATCACATTTTGAGGGGCTTGTTTGTCTGATCCATGTTAACATATATTTTTAGACTTTTTAACCGTCTGGTTAGGCTTGATTAACGATTTGAGAGGACTTGAGCCACCCAATATTCGCCTATGCTAATGAGATAAAATAAAACAAATACGAATTGCCTCTCAATATATAATAGGTACCTACCTTAAATTGTATTGTTAGCAACACGAATAATAAAGATACACAGGAATGAAACGATCGTGTGATGAAACTTATCTAAATTTTAAGATGAACGAGAACGAAAATACCGCGAATATCAAAAATATTAACAAAAGAAAATCATCAACTAATAATGTTATATAATATAAACACGCACACAGCACCCTATAACGTGTTGTTTTTTTTACTACTATTATAATAGTGCTAATTATAGTTGGTGGCAATCGGTTGATTATTTCGATACCAAACACATAAAAATGTGATATTCTCATACTTATATGGCTATATTTGACATACATTTTTGACAGGTTTATGATATTGATTGAAAAATATAAAGGAATTAAAATAATATAATATAATAATGATATTGATATGCGTAATTAGTAAAATTAACTTCAAAGTTCAAACCATAGCAGTCAAATCAACTAGATGGTTAGTCACAACATCGTTCATTGATATTTATTTTCAGAGTAAAAATAATTCAGAATAACTCATCAACTTGTATTCATTTTAATCCTTCAAACATGTTAAATTGAATAACCTGGATTCTCAAAATAAAAATTTTAATGAGTTATTTCAATACCTTCAAATAGTTGAAATTTTATATTTATATCAACGCTCTATTGTAGTTGATTTAACCGACAAATGCAGTTTACTTCAATAAATTATAATGCTTGAGAACATGGAACAACTATCCCATTTCTATGTGTGATGCAGATACCATAAGTCATAATATGATGACCTTTTTTAATTAAAACCCGCAATCTTATATAAATATTTTATAATCTGTTCTTGTTTATATAATATAATGTAAATACTGTATATCCTTAAAAATTGTTAACCTTAAACTCCTTGTACGCCAATGGCCATCGACATTGAGGCTTATTTAAATAAATAAATAAAACAGTGTTAACTATCTGAACACGCTTATAGAAGTATAATGCGTACGTAAGTATAATAATAATATGTGTGAATAGACTCTGATCCGTTTATCTATTATAGTATTCATTCGAACTACCCTTAATTTTCATCACGGGCCTGCAATTATTATATTATCATATTATTATGATACCGGCTATTATACTTCCGAAAGCAATCCCGTTCAGACCAAACTCCCTTTGAACGCCATTATTACCTATTATAATTGTATGAGGTGCAAAAATAATTCACCCATGACAGAGCAACGATTAAAAAACACTGCTCGTTCTAAAAATAAATCGTTCACTTTCTTTTTTCTTTTATTTGAACAAAAAATTATTGTGTCTCAACAATTAAAATGCACAAATACATAAAAAATGAAACGAAAAACAAAGACCTTAGACCGGTCTTTAATTCAAAATTAAGAATATGTTTAAATATAATTATATCATTGCAGGCTGAAAGAGCGTTAATAGAGGAATAAAAAGTACAATAAGTTTTATGTTGAAAGATATAAGAAAAATTGAACAATTATACCATAAAATATACAATGAATAAATTATGATTTTAATGTTATAGTAGATAACTATTATAATTAATACATATTAAAATATAATCAACATTTTATGTTTTGTAAAAATTGTTTGGGCATTATAGTTCTAAATTAAATATTAGATCTGTATTATATAGTTTTGTAAAATAATTTTTTAGGATTATTATCTTCAATATACATACATTTTAATAGCTCAAAAACTATAATCAATCTAATTTAGATTTAGATTCATAAATAATTTCAAAAATAAAAATTAACTGTTTCATAATTTTGCAGTAAATAAGGTTTAAAAAAAAAGAACTTTGTACTGTCAAAAGACATTAATAAAATGGAAGTAAAATTCAATATACCTATTTGAAAATATGGCCCTTGAATATACTTAAAAATTCCCAAAATCAGAATTTTAAAAAAGATTGTCATTATCAACTAGAAAAAAGTTAGTCAATTACTAGTAACTTGTAAGTACAGTACTTTGGTGTATATAATACATTATTTTATAGATGTTTAATCATAAAATTAATTTTTTACATGAAACAACTTTGAACTTCTTATCATTTTTTATGTTTTCCATTCAACTTCGTTTACCTAAAAAAGTTTGGACATTAATACGGCATCGTGTTTTCAGTGACATTGCTCTACCGTGTACGACAATTATAATATATAGTTATACTGTTGAACAGTTTGTTTTAACAATGTTGTCTCGTCGTTCTCTCATTTCGTCATCGGCTGTAATATAATAGCTATATCCTGTACGGCGTAGCGCACCATTTTACGACGTTCGCGCCAAACCACGTTAGTCACACCACTCACACCCGCGATACGCGCAACTCGGCGGACGAGCTTACTGATTGGTCTGATTGCACGTACATTTCACCAGCCCCTCCAAGTTTGAAAACCTTTGTTTATTATTCACCAATAATTAGTGTGTAATTTGTGTAAATTTGTGCGAACATTTTCAAAATTTGTGCGATAAAGGATTTTGGACAAATCCAAAAAATCTTTGGGGGGGCTGAAGAAATGTTCTCCGGCCCCCCCTAAGTGTAAAAAACCTACTTTTCGGGAATTTTTTTTTACCAAAAATTAGTGCGCGATTAGAGTGAATTTGTGTGACCGAAATGAAAATTTGTGCGCCCCTCCTTGGCCCCCGAAATCGCGTTCAACCGTTTTGACCATTTCCCCAGCCCCCCCTCGAGGGCGAATAATCGACTTTTCGGGAATTTTTTTTTACCAAAAATTAGTGCGCGATTAGAGTGAATTTGTGTGACCGAAATGAAAATTTGTGCGCCCCTCCTTGGCCCCCGAAATCGCGTTCAACCGTTTTGACCATTTCCCCAGCCCCCCCTCGAGGGCGAATAATCGACTTTTCGGGAATTTTTTTTTACCAAAAATTAGTGCGCGATTAGAGTGAATTTGTGTGACCGAAATGAAAATTTGTGCGCCCCTCCTTGGCCCCCGAAATCGCGTTCAACCGTTTTGACCATTTCCCCAGCCCCCCCTCGAGGGCGAATAATCGACTTTTCGGGAATTTTTTTTTACCAAAAATTAGTGCGCGATTAGAGTGAATTTGTGTGACCGAAATGAAAATTTGTGCGCCCCTCCTTGGCCCCCGAAATTGCGTTCAACCGTTTTGACCATTTCCCCAGCCCCCCCTCGAGGGCAAATAATCGACTTTTCGGGAATTTTTTTTTACCAAAAATTAGTGCGCGATTAGAGTGAATTTGTGTGACCGAAATGAAAATTTGTGCGCCCCTCCTTGGCCCCCGAAATTGCGTTCAACCGTTTTGACCATTTCCCCAGCCCCTCTCTTATGAGTTATGACTAAATGATATATAAACCTGTTAAAATGCTCAGCTACATTTAAGTTACGACAATTTAAATTAATAAACAAAGGCATCTAGGTACCATTTGTATAATATGTACACGTAATAAATATCTAGTAATTATTAGACTAGTAACTAATTTAAAAATATTTTATATTATAAAATATAAAATGTCGATCCTACTCGTAGATTTAATGTTATGGTATAACTAACCTAACTAATCGGCTAATAATAATAAAAATGAATATAGGTAAGTTTAAACGTATATAGTGGTATAGCATGTATGTCATATGCCATATGGACTGTAGCAGCTTATACTTAAAAAAATGTAAATTTCTGAGTTGTATACTCGTATATGTAAATATGTTTTCGGATTTTTATATTAACTGATAAATTTATTGAACGATTCACAAAAAAAATAAATAAATGAATGACCTGATGAACGCTTTCATTTTTTCAAAGAACATGAACATGAACGTGTTTGTTTGAAAAAAACTACGCACGTGAACGTGAAAAGGTTCCTTGAATAAATTAATTTTTTTAGTGAACGTTCCGAACACTGGAGCTGGGTTCAGGGAACAATATAATCGAGGGACGAGAGCGATACTATAAAACGGACGTCGTCATATCCACGCATCATTTGTCCGCGTGTGTTTTCGCTGTACCGTCTACCGTAACTCAATTATAACCATGTCCGGCATTATAGCTTAAATATAATATTATAGTATAAATTATAAGTACTAAACATAATATACAAGTATATTATATTTTCTAGCTTTACATTAGTATACAGGAAATGTAGTATAAATAATAATTATATTGTTAAACATACTTCCATTTTCACGATTTATCACATCATCTTTGAAAATCAACACGGCATCTATAATCTGACTTGGTGGAACAGCAGGCTTTCTTCCAGCCATTTTATAAAAATCAATAAGTAATAATAGCTAAACAGTACTCAAAACTTGTAGGTATTATATCAATATATAAACACCTACAATTTTCACTAATATACCTACTTAGTTATTATAAAAATACTAGTAGAAATAAGAAAACATTGATAAAACGATTTGATAATATCCACAATTATTAACATAACTAGTAAAATAGATATGTCATTTTATTATTAGAGATAAAGAAAAAGAAATGATGTACATAAACACACGCGTTTGTGGGACAATGCTATTATTATTTCATGTTACTGATAAATAAACGGGTGACCATGTGGTGTTATTTATAAATTATAACTATTCGTGATTGTTACAATTGAAGAGAGCTATTCTTTTTCTGTTATACAACTTATAATTATAAATATCGCTTGATAGTTATATTAATTTTATTAAATTTCAGCCAATACAACATGTATTTACCCAAGCCAATATAAAACTTGTTCTTCAGATCATCGGAAAAATCAGAATATATTATAATATAACCATTCCAAATATTTCCATCAACTATCATATCATTTTTCCTTTTTTCCTAAAGTAGAAAATATTTAAAGAAATACAAAATAAAGAACTTGCCCAAAAAGTGCTGTTATGCACGGCCGCGCACAGTGGTCCGTGTTGTAGGTACTCGTAAATTAGTTTGCCAAAACGTATTTTTAGAAGTGCGATAAATGTTATCATTAATATCAAATTAATAAAACTGATTACATACTTAAAAAAAATTGTATATTATTCTTACATATTATTAAGCACGCACAGATGGGCGAAACGAGTAACCGCGATAAACTCGGTGGGCCGCGTAAAATTTGGACCAGCTTAGTAAAAATCTACTAAAATACATCCGACATATTTCAATACATAAAATTATATATATGAATAATATAAAACAGTAAATGCGTATAATACTTTAATGAAAAATGGGATGTTTAACTTTATTATGGCCGGTTAATATACTAAAACTCGTGACCATTACCTTACCTATTCTTACCAATAAAATTACGATCAGGTCACAAAAATGTTAATAACCTGCTTATACTATGCATTATTCTGTCTTTTACGTTTTTCTAATTTAATTAATTCAATGATGTTTTATTGATCATGGTTAATTATTTTTTTTAAAACTTAAAAATGTGTTATCAATAAATTACTAATTATTATTATTACACACACTATTACTATAATATTAAATATAATCTTGGACATTTAACATAATATTATAATCTGTTTGCGCATACTTACTCGTATCCTTTTTCTTAGAATTAAAAATATTCAAAATGAAGAACTTACCTCAATTAGAGCTGCTATTCACGGCTGTTAGGTTTTTAGCCCAAGTCCACCACAAATAAATGTTTTCAAATGGCAAGTACACTAAAGGTATAAAAATTAGTATCGATAGGTTTTCTTAGCATTATAGGTTGCTTTGAAGCGGTTGAACGCAATTTCGGGGGCCAAGGAGGGGCGCACAAATTTTCATTTCGGTCACACAAATTCACTCTAATCGCGCACTAATTTTTGGTAAAAAAAAATTCCCGAAAAGTCGATTATTCGCCCTCGAGGGGGGGCTGGGGAAATGGTCAAAACGGTTGAACGCGATTTCGGGGGCCAAGGAGGGGCGCACAAATTTTCATTTCGGTCACACAAATTCACTCTAATCGCGCACTAATTTTTGGTAAAAAAAAATTCCCGAAAAGTCGATTATTCGCCCTCGAGGGGGGGCTGGGGAAATGGTCAAAACGGTTGAACGCGATTTCGGGGGCCAAGGAGGGGCGCACAAATTTTCATTTCGGTCACACAAATTCACTCTAATCGCGCACTAATTTTTGGTAAAAAAAAATTCCCGAAAAGTCGATTATTCGCCCTCGAGGGGGGGCTGGGGAAATGGTCAAAACGGTTGAACGCGATTTCGGGGGCCAAGGAGGGGCGCACAAATTTTCATTTCGGTCACACAAATTCACTCTAATCGCGCACTAATTTTTGGTAAAAAAAAATTCCCGAAAAGTCGATTATTCGCCCTCGAGGGGGGGCTGGGGAAATGGTCAAAACGGTTGAACGCGATTTCGGGGGCCAAGGAGGGGCGCACAAATTTTCATTTCGGTCACACAAATTCACTCTAATCGCGCACTAATTTTTGGTAAAAAAAAATTCCCGAAAAGTCGATTATTCGCCCTCGAGGGGGGGCTGGGGAAATGGTCAAAACGGTTGAACGCGATTTCGGGGGCCAAGGAGGGGCGCACAAATTTTCATTTCGGTCACACAAATTCACTCTAATCGCGCACTAATTTTTGGTAAAAAAAAATTCCCGAAAAGTAGGTTTTTTACACTTAGGGGGGGCCGGAGAACATTTCTTCAGCCCCCCCAAAGATTTTTTGGATTTGTCCAAAATCCTTTATCGCACAAATTTTGAAAATGTTCGCACAAATTTACACAAATTACACACTAATTATTGGTGAATAATAAACAAAGGTTTTCAAACTTGGAGGGGCTGGTGAAATGTACGTTCTGATTGCTCATTAGTCTGTGATCTAGATATTATTTAGTCTCGGATAAGTCGTGGTCGTGGCTGATAATCCACTTTGTATCCGACGTAATAATATATAGTAACACGCGTATTATTATAATGAAATCTGTTCGCGAGATCACTATAATACGCTATAGTGTTCACGATTTGATAGAGAAAATTATTATTATTATTATGTATAAGGTGGGCACTCGTGCTTATGTAATGGAAATTACTTCTTTTTTTTTTTAATTGTCGATAGAATGTGTAGATAAATATTGTATTTAAACCGCATAAACTTTACGTCGGCGATACATAATAATATTATTATATAATATATATATATATATTATGCTGTTACAGCAACGTGTAAATAGCGACGGACAGGTTTTCGGTAGGTAGGATTCTAATTAAAGTAATTAATGTTGACTAATTTTATCCAAACGGCGCCGATCGTCGGACATTTAAATCGTGTTCCCACCAACTATCGCAGCCGGCAGGTGTGGTCCGATTTATTGATTGAAATCGATTTATGTTTCCATAAACAGTCTACCGTTGCATGTCCGTTTTATTATTATTATTTTCATTAAAACGCATAATGTATAATGATAATTTCTGTCAACTGAAGAGAAAACAGTTTTGTTGATATCGAATGTTTAATTTATTAGATGTTTACGATTCGTGAGGATTTTCCACGTAATTTTAACGTATTTTATACTAAAAAAAAAAAAAAAAATGTAAACGGATATTTTGTTGGAGAAAAAAATTACACAGGTGCTTCTTAATCTTTCGGTACCATCCTATAATAAAATACAAAGATCGTTATAAAATTCAATTATATATAAACGGATAGACCATCATAATATAATAACGGATCGTTTTATTAGCATCAAAATGACAAAATATATATTATTATTATATGTTAACGAAATGCAAATGGGATTACACAGTAGGGTTCTACGTGTAATACGTATTTAACGCGCCTCATAAATTTATAGAGACGATGGAAGAAGCAAAAAGAAACGACGTAGAATGTGATAATCATACCTATTTAAATGCAACATTATTATTGTTTTAAATATTTCGAAAGGTTTGGTGGTAATAATAACTAAGATGTAGTCGATGTGCACAAATGTCGATGAATATGTAAACAAACAAATGAATAGTGTTTTGAAGAAATACGTCGCTTAGTGTGTTTACGATATTGTGATGATTTTAATTAATAAATAACGTATCTTCGAGCGGTATAACCGCGGTATAGCTTGCTTTTGGGCATTTAAAAATACAAGGTATGTTCAGTCAAAAATCAATCTAACAAAGTACCTACACAAAATTCTATGTTCTAATCTAACACTTATTTTATAGTATAGCCAACAACTATAATTAGCGGTTTGATTAATGAAGCAGTTCAAAACGTTAAACTTCTCAGTGTTTACGGTGTACAATTTATTTTTACACATAAATTAAAAACTGTACGACCATGAAATTATGTTATTATTATATATTGTATTTTCATTATAGTAATAAAATTGCGTTTGCTCTTCTCGAATATTAAGAACGCTTGACAGTTTACTGAAGTACAATATGTGCCGAATGGCACCTGCAGCCCACAGTTTGTGTGCTATATACCCACTCCTACGTGCAGGAGAGAGGACGTGTGTACATACCTACACGAGTTGCATTTATCATTATACTCAAAACAACTATATTAATAATTATATACTTTGGAGGTGTAATACGTTATTACTTTATGAGATAAATCGTTTCGTAATATATGAAGCATCGTATACATAATTGTATGACTATATTATAGTGTGCGCATCATAATATAATATTATATCGTCTACAAAAATATATTAATTTATGTTTGAAAAATTTGATTAACTATGTTCCGTATAGACTCGGAACCTGTTTCGTTTAATCATTACTGTCATTACGAGAAATCTAAATCTACGAAATGAAAATATGAATTCGGTAAAATAAAAGCATATTATCATTTGGTGTACCCACATATGTGAATGGGATTTGACATGACGTGTAGTATTAATATGCAAGCATTCGTCATGAACGCATATTTTATATATAATATTGTCATAAACAAAAACTATGGACTTTATTGTTGACAATAATTCGTCTTCAAAAAGTAAATATTTCATGTTATGAATAATATGATAATTATGAAAGAAAAGAAAGAAAAAGAATTGTATTCATCAGGTTGATGGTATTATTTAAGAGGACGCCACACCAACATGTGTTGTCTCCATCTTACAAACGTATAACATAGCAAAATCTGTTTAGCGCGGGACAACTGTTCTCCCTCAATATTTATAATAGAATTTTCAAAATTTCACAACGCATAGGTAAGAACTTTATCTGTGTCATAGCGCCGTTATTTTTTTGATAACATAAATATAATTAAAGTTATAAGCTTAAGAAAATACATTTATTTTTTATTTTTTCATTAAATTACTTAAAATTATTGGTTTGTGCTATTAAAAAAATAACGACGCTATGACACAGATAAAGTTCTTACCTATGCGTTGTGAAATTTTGAAAATTCTATTATAAATATTGAGGGAGAACAGTTGTCCCTCGCTAAACAGATTTTGCTATGTTACGCAATTGTAAGACGGAGACAACACATGCGGGAGTAGCGTCCTCTTAAGAGGATGTCAGCACACTATTTGTTTTCTCTCTCTGACCCACGCGTAACATTGACAAAACGCATTTACGAAGAATCATTTTTTCTATGTCTTTAAGTAATTTTAGAGTAAAACCTTCCAATTACAAAAAAAGATAAAGAATAATATTTTGAGGGAATGACATATTGATTTTATATTTTATTGATATTTGACTTTGTATTCGACTTTCAAAATAAACAAAAAAATACTGTACATTTAAATAATGTTTAAATTATTTAGAGACAATATTTTGACAAATCGATATGTCATTCCCTAAAAAATATTATTTTCTATCTTTTTTGTAATGGGAGGTTTTACTCTAAAATTACTTCAAGATATAGAAAAAATGATTCTGCGTGTATGCGTTTTGTCTATGTTACGAGTGAGCCAGACAGAGAAAACAAATAGTGCGCTGACATCCTCTTAATAAAACGCGTGTTTGGTTTTATCCGAATAAAATAGATACCTATAGAGGCTATAGGTACTTTGTCAGACTTATGCTTTTATTCTAGACACATTTCATTATATATATATATATATATATATATTGTTAATCGTATACGTCTTGTAGATATAAATTTTCAATTTCGTTATCACATTTCAATATTGTTTTTCTAGGGTGTACAAAATATTAAAATACATATTTCGTAAGAAGTGCGCGCAAAAGACGTACGGATTGGTATATTATGGTTAATTAACGCTGGCGTGGCGTGCAGGAATTGGATCAGTGGTAAAGTATTCGGTAATTACGTAATTCAGTAGATCGTATTTTATAATTTGTTCTTAACGAAATACATGTAGTTATAGATGCGACTTAAATATTATGCGTCCATGCCCAAAGTATACTTAGCTATTACGTAGGTTTATATCACGTTTTAAAGTGGATGATAAATAATATAATATTATAATGTAACTCCCTGCGACGAATAATTATAATTATAATATATTCAATATTGTATAATACGTTACGATTACCAACCGTAATAATATACATTTTAATATCTAAATTATGTTTACGTAGGTTCTTTTTTTTTTCGATGCAGATTAAAAGTACCGATTACCTCTACCGCTCTACCCAATGAAATCAACTATGATTCATTATTATACTAATATGCATTTATACCTACAATTGTATATAGGATCAAGCCCGTAAGTAATTATAACAATATTATAAACATGTACGTTATATTGCGTACATATATACAGAGCGTCCTGTGAGGGGGCGATGCCCGTTTCCACCAAAAGTGTACCTTTCCCTTTTACCTAACCAATATCCATTTCTACCAAATACAATTATTTACCACGTTTTTACAAAAACAATATTGTATACTACTATATTCTACGATTGAAAAAAAATAAATATCAATCAATTATAGTTATATAATTAGATACAATATATACATAACTAAATACAATAATATATCATTTTTTCAATCCAGCATTAGTATTTTAAATAAACTTATTACTGTATTAAAGATTTTAATATAAGCGTAGTATACAAATTATTTTGGTAAATTAACCGTGGTTTAATTATTGGTATAGATCTCATTCGGTGGTAACGGATATTGGTGGAAAAGGGAAAGATACACCTTTGGCGGAAACGGGTATTGGTGGAAAAAGGAAAGGTCTTTTCTTGGTGGAAATGTGTTACGCCCCTGTGAGCCGTAAGCCATTAGCCGTAATAGAAGGAGACTCGCCGCGGCCAGCATAAAACTAGTTTCCGCCGTTTTGTCTATATAAACTAAATAAATTATTAATAATAGGTATGAGATTAATGAAAATAAAATGTCGACATTGTCGTAAAAATGAACTCTATAAAATAGGAATCTTTACTTAAAAAAAAAATAAACTAATTAAATAAAAAAATAAAATAAAATACATGTACCTATTCCTTGTCGATGTGAGTTTAATAAAAAAAAAAAAACAGATTTATGATATATTTATTATCTCAGGAGATATCGCAATAGGTAAATCCTCGCGGGACAACCTATAGGTACCTATTATATACCTATTTATTGTCATAATGACATTATCATACAACGACTTTGGAAAAATAACAAAAAAAAAATGTAATTGTCTTATATCGTAATGATGGGAACTCAACAACATTTAAAAATAACCGATCACTAAATTACTTATATTTCCTGTGTATAAGTACACATATATACGATACTGCAGCCCAGATGTATCTGCACGATAAACGAATCGCCCAGTACATATTATTATAATAATGTTATTATTATCTGACACACACACACACACACACACACACTCACTGGTTTTTGTTTTTTCCATCGGTCTACTCGGTAATAATAATAATAATAATAATAATAATATCGGAGGCTCTCGAGCTGGGATAATAGCACCCCGTTCAATTAGCACGGCACCCGTTCCATAAATATTGATGAGGTTAATTATTTAGTGACATCAACGGGTTGGCCTCTCACTCGTCCGCAGTAGTTGCAGGACACTGCACGCAACCCACTGCTGTACATTATACGCGTGAATGGATGTGATGGAGACCAACGTCTCTGAAAACCGTAAAAAACATCTATCTATATACTTACGTTTGTATAATAATAGTGCTGTGTGTGTGTTCATTAGGTTTCATTTATATATAGGGTGATTTTTTAATCATGTTCATCCTACTTTTATAATTAAATATTATACGTTATAAATTAAAATTCGGATTTTTTTGGATTTTCAAGTACATACGCTATTTAAGACCATTTTTCGAATCATTGACATTTTATGTACCACTTAAGGATGATCCTGCAGTGAAAATACAAACTTCAGTTTTTCAAATAGGAACATACCCTTTTTTATTCTTTAATAATAAGCAGATTTTTTTTTGAAAATTTGAGTATATTTAAATCAAAATTAAAGCTAATAATTTTTAAGTAAAGTAACTTTGTGTTTTAAGGATAATGATAAGTTTTTAAGGTGATGGGTTAAGTAGATAGGGGGCTTAGACGATTTGAAAAAGATAGCTGCAGCAATCACTATTGATTTATCGATATCAATAATTTGTAAAAATGGTTAAAACTAAATACTTTATCCAATTATACATATTATATAGTTCTTATTTTTATAAAACCATTTTTAAGGGTTATTAATTATTATCGTCCTTTGTATGAGCATTTTTTTTCTAGTTTTACCCTCTAAATAATTTTCAAATAGAAAGAGCGAGGTTCTCATTTGTTTTGAAAATTAGAAGTTAATATTGCCACAGGATACTCCTTAAGTAGTAAAAAAAATATCATAAATTTGAAAATATGGTCTTTAAGTCTACATAAAAATTGTAAAAATCATTATTTGAATAAATGTACTATTGAAGGAAAAAAATGGAGATAAACATGCTTGAAAAATCACCCTGTATATACATTATGGTATATTGGTACTCATTAGTGTACAATATATATAATGATATAAACGTATATCGCTGTGGCAATATTATAATAATAATATGAGAATATATTATTATAATGTAAAACCACTCGGTTGACGACGACGATGACACGACGCTAATGCTGCAGAAGCAGCTCATGTAGTGTGTGTGTGTGTGTGTGTTACACGATATAATATTATTATTATAATACGCATAATATAGGAGTAGGTATACATAATACTATTGTGTGTAATAGGTTAACCTACCTATGCGGCCCACGTAATATTGTGACGTGGTTGATGTACATTATCGATACGAATTACGACCGAATAGTTTTCACGATAGTATTAGGTATACACTACATAATGTTGAACTTGTAGGTTCGTTGCGCATAGAGCAATCGTCGTCGTCTTCGTCATAAACCCGACACACGCGGTGTATATATATATATATATATATATATGCGAGGTGGTTCTCGAAGATCATCATCACGACGTTTGCAACAGTAACATATTATTATTATTATTCCAACGTGCATGCTTATACTATATTATGTCCTCCATACATATAACATGTATATATTAAACGTTAGGTATATCTATTAAAAACGTCACCGTCCGCAGGTATATTACAGTGAGTGCGAGCGGACCATCGTAACTGCATAGTACTAGGCTGTTAAACGTGTATTAATAGCCACTCACTTTTGACTAATTTATTCGTGCGCACAGTCGCGACACGACTGCATTAGTTTCACTCGGAAACGTCCCGTGAAGGCGCACACGATGACCACGGGGATCCTTGTGATGCTGCCATGTAGATGTATTATATTACTATTGTTATTATTATTATTATTATCGTTAACATATTCATAATCATTATTACTATTATTATGAAACAATAAGTAGTCGTTGGGTTCTTGAGTTTTTTTTTCGCCCATGTGCGTAACATATTATACATCATAATTATAATATAAATCTCTACAACGGCCGTCTGTGTATACGGAGAATGGTCGTATATGTATCTATATCTATTTTATATAGAACACAAAATGTCGTTTATCATTGATGAGATGTATAATATATATTATTATTATTGTTATTATTATTACCACTTTGATAAGAATTGTAACTTATACCTAAACATTTCACATAAATTGGACTGATATATGTTGCATACAATTTTAGCCAAAGACTTTTGTAGGACAAGAGTTGATTATTATTTTTGTTTTTTACGTTGAATAAAAATCTTTCCATTTAAACGATATAGGTTAACTAAATTATCAATATTTTTTTGTTAGATTATGTTCTATGTGTTTGAGAACTTGAATTTTACTAAAACATTAATAACATATGAAAACAGACGTGAAGTGAACAGAGTTGTGTTTTAATATGTTTATAAAAAGATTCTGTTCCGCATCATTATTCATTTGTCGGTAATATACGTGAATTTACATTTCACGTTCTATCGATTTCAGTAGGTTACAGTTTTTATGATGTCAACAATATAAAAATATCTTATTTTAAATATGTGTGTACCTACAGTAGATATACATATTGAAACTAACAATAGAAAAACAGTTGATTAGTACTACCCAGATAGCAAAACCGTAACATTGATATTTTAGAAATATGTTATCTAAGTTAAAACTATAATATTTTATTATTCATTTTATAATTATATTTTAAGAATTTTTTAATCATTATATTTAATACATAATATTGTAATTCATTTTTAACTAAATTAGAAATATAATATTTTAACTTTGACTTCGTGGGACTATTCTGCAAATATTTAAATCAGAATTCAAAATAATATTTTCATTGACAAATTATAATAATATTTTAGTCTGTTTAGTTTCTAAATATTTTAATTTAACTTAATGAGAATATTCTGAAAAAATATAAATTGGAATTGAAAATAATATTGCTATTATGGGGTTTCAAAAATGATTCACCTGAATTAATTTAATAATATGCTGTGAAGAGCGAAAATATAATATATTATAATAATATTATATATATAATATATTACAATTTACATTAGGCTTCGGATCAGTATTCTAACATTTCTAACTAATCACTTAAGTATATTGTATAATAAAATTATACAGTATTTAACCAGCATATTGAATATATACCGACCTACCTACATGATATATAAATTGTAATACAATATTGTAATAAACATAATATAAGATAAATATATATAAGATATTATAAAAATGGGAGTGCCCGTCTCATTTTGAAGTTTGAACGAAATTTTAATTCGTTTACGGAAATTATTGTATATTATATGATTGATAAACAATTTATTTGGAAAGTATATTCAGGATATTGTTTGCAAATTAAATAATATTGCTTGTAAAAATTATTTATTTTTATTATATTATTTTAAACACAATCGGATATAAAATAAAATTATTTATATATTATGTTGAAACGGAAATCGGAATCGAAGTCGATATCGGTTTTTGATCAATGATCACTATCTCAGATATCATATACCTATGTGCAAGCACTGCTGCAGCAGCAGAGGCACAAATAGATAACAGTTAACAGAGTATTAAAATTTATAATTTTATAAATATAATAATAATAAAGTATAGCATAGGGTAGTGACTAGTGGGAGAGAGAAGGACGTCCTGGCCGTCCTGCACTTCACTCTCTCATTCCACCATGCTATCAGTGTTGCAGGAAGAGAGTCGAGGGGTGACGATTCTTTTGAACACGCACTCCACGGCGAGCTCAAAAGAACGTGGCTAATTATAGAATTCGTAAACGGATTCAAATATAATATCATAATAAAAGAAATACAAATATGGCTAAATATAGATAGGTTGTTATTTTCTGGCGGTGCGATGTTGATAATATTTATTTTATTTACGTCCAGCGTGCGGGTTGTCACTACTCACTAGTCATTATATTATTATTATTAAAAGCGCTTATGCAGTTGGCAACAATAATGCGCAATAACGATAACGGTCGATGAGTTTGTTCTTTTTTTTTTGTTTATACTTTATTACTTTATATTAACCAGAGTGCCGAAAATCGGAGAATAAGCCTGCTGTCGAGCACAACGCTAAATTCAAATATTTTAGATTATAGGTTCATTAGAACTTAGAAGTTTGTCAAGTCCGTCAGTATAATTGTTAAGCGATCATATTTTATTGCTAAAAAGAGAACTCTGAGTCTGAACTACTACTGACATTAAAAAGAATAATATCTACCTATCCGAAAGCCGTAAGTATATGATATGGTATTTTAATTATTATAATAGTAATTAGTAATATTATTACGTAATTGTTATGAATTATAACTTTGTGAGTTATAACTTATATTATTCAGCATGCTTATGAAATGCAGTTCACACAATTATGTAAAATTGGGTACTGGTAGACAATTTTTTTTCGCATGACTTAGGTATTTGAGTAAATTATCTGGCATTTCTGATACTTGTGCTTGAAATATTTTATAAAACTGTGATATATTGGATACATTGGCTATGTCGATTGTTACGTAGCTACTTAATAAATATATAATCCTATATATTATATTCACACATAACCCATTCACAATTAATCAGACAATTGGCAATATAAATATTATGGTAAGAGTAATGTGAATCTCATTGTAATGTTTTAGTTAAAAAAGTAATTTCATATTACACATACTATTAGGGAAGAGCTAACCATCAAAATTCAAAAGGAAATGGTTTCCTATATTATTAAATGCTAGTGTGAGCCAAATACAAGTCGCCATGACCAAAGCCCCCACTCTTTTAGTAAGGACCATATAAAAGGGGGTCTGTTGTAAGGGTTCTGCCGACGGTTAGGAATTTCTAAGACACTTGAAGGTAGGTCACAGTACCACTCTTTAGTCTTCAATATCAATTTAAAGTTAAGTGTTAACTCATCATCCAACATACCTATAATAATAATATAATTACTCTATTACTGTAATATTATTTAAAAGTATACGTTAAGACTTAAAACAATACTTCAAACAAGCTATTAAAAATCTAAATATTTAATTGTGTATAATTTTTTGTAGGTAATATATTTTTATTATTTAATAACTAATTACATATAAAACATAGCAAATAGTGCTGTTTGCTTAATAATATATTGTTTAAGTAAATAAAATGAAAGGTGATAATTAAAATATATTCATAGAACACAAATTAATAAATGTTTTAAGTCTTTTTAAGTAATGTAAATTATGTTCCTCCTATACCTCCCAGCTACTAATAAAATATTAAATACCTATAAACCGACTATAACCTCTAATATTATTTTTTTTTAATTCTGATATCATAAGTATTTACCCCGGTATTTACCTAGATACCTAGTTAGTTAATGTAGAGATTCATTTGCTGATCATTATCATAAATAAACCTTAATTTTTAGTGGAACAGAAAAATATTTATACATCTTTCTTTTCTTAATACAAACAATGAACCAAACACCAACCTTTATAGAATTAGAAAAGTCATAATATTAGTAGGGCTTCCAAATACTTTAGGTTTTCTTTTAGTGAAGAATAATTATTTATTATTCCTCAACATATAATTAATTCATGGTGATGCATGTGTAATATTTGCACAAGTCAATTTATGACACTGGTTCTACTTGATTTAACTGTTATCGTGCCACGCATATATTATATTTTATAGGTATAATCTGTGATATTCCTAGCTATAAACATGTAAAATTTATCAATGTGTATCAAAATAATAAATAATTCAGTTCATAAAATCATAATATAGATGCATGATAAAAGGGGGTTTTTTTTATACAAATTGAAATACTTTTATACTAAATACTTAGGTATAAATACCTACCTACCTAAATATTATAAAATAATTATTTTGTATTATTTTTTTTTTTTTTATAGGAAAATAAATAATAATAATAATATAACTACGGCACACATGTACTTTGTTAATAATGATTAGAACTAATAGAACTAAAAAAAGAAAAATTAATCGGGAGCTACATGATATTCAAACAATATACTCGGCAAGAGACACAAATGTTGAAAGCAGTGAACCGGATTTCGCAAATGAAGTCTTGCTCTCTACAAATGGTCTAATACTTCCATCAATGTCTAATACTTTTTGCCAAAATAATACAACCAAAACCACATATATTACATCTTCTATAAATTCAGAAGTTGAAACCCAAGAAGGGGAGGTAGTAATACAAGATGAAGATGAGGTTGTAATACAACAACAAATTGAGGTGGTACAAAGAATTGAAACAATCAGTACTTTTAAAGAGGATTTGATTGCTTGGGCCATTGAGTGTAAAGTTTGTCAAAGTACTGTAAATAAATTGTTGAAGATCATGAAAAAAAGAAATACTATAAATACTGATAATCTTCCTAGTGACTGTAGAACACTTTTACAAACACCTATAACATTAAGTGCTAATATTCGTTATGTTGATCCTGGAAGTTATTATCATTTTGGATTGGCAGCAGGGATTAAAAGATATGATACATCTAATTTGAACGACATAAAAATTGCTATTGGCATTGACGGTTTGCCCTTAGCTAAGAGTAGCAACAGCCAATTTTGGCCAATTTTGGCATTTATTGTTGATGAGGCAAAATATGTATTTCCCATAGGAGTTTATCACGGAAATGCTAAACCAATGGACAGTAATGATTTTTTGGCAGATTTCATTACTGAAATTAAAGATCTTTTGGTTATTGGCATTAATATTGATGGTTCTAATAAAAAAGTATCTATTCATGTTTTTGTGTGTGATGCGCCGGCAAAATCGTTTGTCTTGAAAATAAAAGGACACTCTGGATTTTATTCGTGTACTCGATGTACTCAAGAAGGTGAGTATTTTAAGAACAGAGTGTGTTTTCCTTATTCTAAAGATAAATCAGATGAAAGAACCCATGAAGCTTATCTTAATATGTTAAACGAAGAACATCATGTTGGAAATACATTATCACAACTTGTAGAATTGCCAGGATTGGATTTGATCCAAACATTTTCATTAGACTATATGCATTTAGTTTGTCTGGGAGCTGTACGGAAACTTATTTTACTCTGGTTAAATAAAGGACCTTTAAAAGTTCGTTTACCAAATTGTGATGTCCATAAACTATCCAAGTCATTATTAGAGATTAAATCTTTCATCCCATCAGATTTTCCAAGGAAAACAAGGGAATTACAAGATATTGGTAGGTGGAAGGCCACTGAACTTAGGTTATTTTTGCTCTATATTGGACCAATTGTTCTAAAAAATATGACCAATAAAGATGTATTAACAAACTTTATGTGTTTGCATGTTTCTATGTTGATATTACTTAGTCCAAACCGAGCATGTCACTTAGAGTATGTGAAAGAACTTTTAGACTACTTTGTTAACACATTTCAAATAATTTATGGCCGTGAACATATATCACACAATATTCATGGACTTCTACATTTAACAGATGATTACAGATATTATGGACCTCTTGATAACAGTAGTGCATTTGCATTTGAGAATTATATGAAGGAGTTGAAGTCTAATGTTAGAAAATATGATAAACCTCTCGAACAACTAATCAACAGATATACTGAGTTATACAACCAACCACATACGCATTTAGTAAAAAATCTAAAACAACACAAAATGCTTTCTCGACCACATAGGAATGGGCCATTAATTGATGATATTAAAGGAATACAATATTGTCAGTTAAATGTTGGTAAAATAAAAATTAACATATCAGTAGATAAAGAAAGTTATATTTTAACTAAAAATGAAGAAGTTGTCAAGTGCTTGAATATTGTACATATCCAAAATAACATTGTACTAATTGGAAAAACATTTGAATACAAAACCATGTTATATGAAAAACCAATGGATTCAACAATATTTGATATTTTTATCGTTAAAAAACTGTCTCATGATTTAAAAATCTGGGATATTTCAGAAATAAAAAAAAAAGTCATGTTAATATATGATGGTATATCATCAATAGCTATGCCTATAATCCATACATAAATAAAAATGTCTATTATTGTATATATTTTATATATAAATGTATATAATTTTATTTATATATTATATATAAATGTAATTTAAAAATTCATACATATACTTATTAAAAATTCTAAGAAATAAAAACATGTATATATAATATATATTATATATCTAACTAATAATTGTGAGTAGATAAAATATTTTTTTTAATTAGTGGTTTAACTTAAACTTAATTTTTATGTTTAGATGTGGAACGTCGTTCATTTTTTACAGGATGATTCAGTAGAATCTGTTCCTAATTTTTGGTACAAAAAAATACATAAAACATGTGCATGGCCGTTAGTAAAAAGTTCAACTAAAAAAATGATTGAAAGAAGAACACAACCAAATGAAATAGACTTTAAATGGTATCCAGCTAGAATCCTTGGTCGAAATTATGGCAAGTATATTATTTTATTTCAACATTAATACCTATCTTAAATGACATTAAAATTCAAATACATTTTTAGAAAGTTTAGAAGAAGCACGCGTAAAAGCAAAAAAAGCTCAATATTTTACTGATTTATCTTCAGCAAATGAAGATCATGGTTATACAAGATTCAATCATAAATTAGAAGGAATTCCAAGTCCTCCAGCTTTAAAAACAAGTAATACATTATTTTACCCTTATTTTAAAATTGTTTCAGTGAACATTAACCATGAATTAAATAGATGGACCTATTATAACCTATATTTCATTACATCAGGTAAGCTAAATATAGAATTACCAAGCAGGTTACTATTATAGCTGCAACTGTGGTTATTTTTATTAGTTTTTTAACTATTATACATGTCATGTCTAATATCTAATATCAATAATAATATTATTATATATAAATATATGATGAACACCTCTTATAATATTCAGTTTTTATAAATGTATTCATTATTCATATTTTACTATTTTGATATAATTTTATGATTTTATTATTTGTATTTAATAGATAATGAGAAATTTTCAACCAAGAAAAATAGTAATTGTAATCTAATTCGATCTGAAAGCGAAAATAGTCTTATTTACTATTCTGATAAAGATCCTGAGTACAGTTGTAGTCAACCTGCTAAAATTGCAGGTAAATACAAGTATGCATGGTATACGTATAACAGTCTGAAAAATTAAATACATTGTTGAATTAATATATTTAATTTATAGACAATTGTGCTTAGTATATAATATAAGATTATTTATTTTTATTTTTTAATACTGAAAAATAAAAAAATTATTGATTATTATTAAGTTGAATGAAAAAATTCAAAACAGTCAATTTGTAAATTTGGTTTTTAAAAAAACTGATAGCAATAAAACATTTATTTGTTTTATTACAAATGTTTATAATTTCAATATTTTTGTTCAGTGAATAATTGATCTAATTATTAACGTAAAAAATATTATAAATTCAAAAATCAAAAATATATATTTTTTTTTTATATAATATATATTATATAACATAATATATTATACATAACAATATCATCTTCATAATTATGTTTAGTTGATTGTAATTTGTAACCCATACTAATTATAAATATTTGTACTCAGTTCATACAACACCTGATAAATGTTCACCAAATAATTTAAACATTACAATGATGAATTCACCAATTGGGAAAATTATTGTTGAAAATATCAGTCCGCTACATTCTACGCAAAGGTTCTCACATGGATCTACCAGCCAATGTACACCACAAACCAATTCAGTTAAAAGAACTTTGTTTTCATCTGAACCTTCGTCTAAACGCTTTAATTCAGGTAAAATAATATATTACAATAAAGTTCAAGTTTATTTGTAATTCTATGTTTATAATTAGAGTTAGGATGTTGATGACCTAAAAAACACACAAAAATGCCCTAAAAACTTCAAAAAATTATCTAAAATACTAATTAAGTAAGTGAAAAAACTTATTTATAAATAATAATTTTTATTAGAGATATGGGTATAATAATGGGTGTAGTAGTAGAAGCATTTAAATAATTTATAAATAAATTTCAATATTAAAAATAAATTAAAAAGTAAAATATAAATAAAAAAAAATTATATTAAACATATTTTCATTATTAGTGTTAGGATGTTGATGTTATAATAATATTCATATTGCATTGTTGCACTGTACAATTAATATGTGTCTGATGTTATCGAACAAAAGACGACGACGTCGATCAGTTAATAAATATTTGTAATCACAACAAAAACCCCACAATAATAATATTAAAATTATTTTTTACTAATAGGCCAAATCCAAAGTTAGATTTTAAATAAATTAAATTTGTTTCCAAACTTGGGTGTAACATTTGCCCTAAAATCTATAATTTGTGAAAAATGCCCCACATTGTATAAAAAGTACAAAAAATGCCCTAAAAGATGAAAAAGACTTAAAAATGTTGAAAAATGACATTAAAAAACAAAAAAAATGCATTTATAGCTAAAAATGAAAAAAATGCAAAATAAAATTAGAATATTCTGCATCAAGGGAGCATGAAACAAATTTTTAGCTAGGATAGCATTGTACAGAATAAAAGGAAAAAAAATGCAAAAGTCATCAACATCCTAACTCAATTCATAATATTTAGTATTTATTATTCTTATAAATAAAAAATAATATATATATTATTAATTGTATATTATATTATACATATATTATGTAATTCATATAGATGATACAGTCTCAGTTTCTACATCTTCTAACATGAAAAACAACAAACAAAAACAAAATGCTTCTTTTTCAATGCCTCCTGAAGGTAAGTTAAAAATTATAGTAGTATATTATATAAATTATAATATAATGCATATTGTAATTTTAATATTATAAATAATAATATTTATTTGATGAGTTTCATAATATATATTATTATGTTTTTATATTAAAATTACAAATTTACAAATTATATGGTCGGTCTACATCAGCGGTTCTTAACCTTTTTATATCAAAGTACCACGCATACATAGCTTAAAAATGTTCATGTTCCACTTAACCAAATAACCTTTTTTTTTATCAAAAGTATATACGCTATTTTACCATGTATAGGAATTTATTTTATTTGGAACTACAATAAATTATAATAATAATATAAGCATTTAATGCACAAAAATAAAATAAAATGTTATGTACAACTATTATTCATATTATTATTAATATTAAATAAACCAAATAATATTAATCCATTCCATTTTTTCATAAAGAAAGATTTTCTTCACGCACCATCTATGAGCTTTTTAAGTACCACTAGTACCATATGTTGAGAAACATTGGTCTATATCAATACTCTATTATTATTAAATCTAACATTGATTTTATTGAAGGAGTTAATAGCTTTCAAATTCTACATAATTATTAATATAATAATATATATAATAACCCGGTTTATTCGTTTGAATAAATTATTATTAATATAATTAAAATTACTATAAACTTCTGTGCCACTTAACCATTAGATGTAAGTAATTTAATTTATATCTTTTTGTATATTACTATTTAGAAATTACAATGTATTATTTAAATCTGTATATCCTAAAATTAGCTAATACTTTCTATTAACCAAACAATTATTTATTAACTTATTCAGAGTAACAACTAAACAAAAGTTAAATTTTATTTACAAAAGATATTAAATGACTATATTGTTAATTTATATTTATTTATAATTTATCTATGAAAACTAAATAAACCTTTTGAATTTTTATGTTTAGTAATGGTTTTAATAGAAAAAATACCTCTTAATATTGAATACTAATACAAATTTAAATGCAATATTAAAACAATGTTGTATACAACTATCCCTTGTAAAACTATATATGTTACTAATATTGTTACAGATTTTCAAAACTTTGTTATAAGTACATTAACAAAAGTGAAGTACGATATTGCTGGATTAACTCATACAGTAAATGCGTCTCATTTAATTTTGGATAGCATTCAAAATAGGCCTGTGAATTCATCAACCTTATCAAATGAATTTCAAGAAACTTTTATTCTAGATGAAATATTTCCAATCAAATCAAATGATGAACTTGAACATTTTGAAAGACAAATTGAAAATGATAAACACTTCAGATCTAATATAGTAAGTCTACTATGTATTACTTATAAATTAGTCTCATAAATATAATATGGAACAATATACCTACATGATCAATGTATTATTATTTATTTATTTAATACATTAATATATTTTATTTTACTTCCAGTCCTCAAAATTATCATTAATGGTTGGTATAAAAAATGTTGGTGACAGCGTGCGGCGATTAATGTCAAAAATGTTTAAAGATGAAATTTTAGTAGAATACTCCTTACAAGGTTTTAAAAAGAAGAAGAGTTTTCAAAAACTTGGAATTTATCGTTTACTGATTGGTAAATTAGATACTAATTTGTTCTTTAATTAAAATACTAAAATAGTGTCTTATATTTCACAGATGCCATTAGGGTCCACCGAAAGTTTAACAATTTAATTGACAAAGAGTTTGATGTACCGCTTGCAACTTGGATAGCACATGCCAAATTTAGATTGATGAATCATAAAAACATAGACAAATCATAAATTATTTGATTAAATTTAATAATATTATTTATACAAAATCCAAGAAGGATATTTTTCGTTATTTATAATAAAATATGTAAAATTATTAATATTGATCAGATGGATATTTTTTATACTTTTGTTGATGTATACAATTTTAAATTGATCCAAGGAGAATTTTTGTTTTTGTTATTTTAAATAAAATATGTAAAACTAATTGATCCGAGTCGGATATTTTTTTATGCTTTTATTAATTTAGATATGCAAGTATGAATTGGTTTGGGAAGAATTTTTTTGTATAGTTATTAATAAAATATGTCAAATAAGTTAATTTGTTCCGCGATGGATATTTTTTGTTTAACTACAGAATTAATAAATTGATTATAGAAATAAAACCATTTTGTTATTTTTCTTGAATATATTAAGCTTAAAATATATGTTATTTCTATAATTATATTAATAATAATATTTTTATCCATTAATTGTAACATAGTTTTAGTGGATGAGTAAGGCAAGCAATTATATATAATATAACTGATAAGCAAGTGTGTATATTCATTAATAAGTTTCAATAATTAATACTTTTTCAAAAAATTTCTAAAATATTTTTTTCTGATAACCAAAATGTTTTAGGAACATTTTACTGGTATGAAAATTATTTTGATACAACTTTTACAATGTTCCAGTAAACAGTTCAAAATGTTAGAGGAATATTCAGTTATCGTTTTTAATATAATATTTTACACTGGTTAAAAACATAATATTCTTTCAACACAATATCAAGTGGACAATTAAAAACGTTAGAATATTTTTTGAACTTTAAAACTATATTAGTGACATGCAATTGAAATAAATTGAGAATATTATTATTAATTTAAACATTTTTTGAAAATATTTACAAAATATAATTTTGCTGTCTGGGTAATGATGTTAAAAGCTAAAATTACTCGTAATTTACAATTGTTCAACTTTGAAATTGTTATTGTAGGAATGACGACGAGACGGTTCATAGTTATCTCATTCAGTAGACAACAAGTGTTTAATCCTTTGTTTTTTAAATTCCATATAATTATTATATTTTTATACTATTTAAAAGGTGCTAATATAAATATTATTGTTTTCATTAATTATTTGTACTTTGTTTTTCAATAATTTTAATCTATTTAAATTAAAAATATAACGAGTGATTTACAAGTTATTGAAAAGTTTTTAAAATTATTATTTTACATAAAATCTATTATAAATAAAAATTATAGACGTACGATTGAGTTTAGTACTTAATTATAGATAATATTTTTTAATAATATTATTAAAATGTTCAAATCACTATAGCCTTCATCGCTTATTATAACCCTATTATTCCGGATTATAGTTATTTTTGTTAGTAGGTGTATAAAGTAAAATAACTCAGAAGCTACCTCATAAAATTTCTATTTAGGTCAACACTTACAAATTAATTATTTTATGCTTAACAATCAACTGTAAATAGGGGCTGCAGTTTTGTCTTTTGATATAAAAGTTTGCATCGCCACAGGAAGTGAGACAGATTCAGATAAAATATGTGTGGAATATATGGACATTAAATAGGGAATGTACTTAATAATTGACATTTTCAAAAATAAAACATTTTAATAAATGATAATACCTAATATAAGTAATATGGTGCGCACACACTTATGGTTCAAGTCTTAATGTACATATATGTATATAATATAAATGTAATACTTTATAGGTCATATTATTATTATCATTAATAATTTTGGGCATCTGCAATTGATGGGTTCACCTGTACAATGATGAAACGATTGTATGTTTGACGAATGTATAAAATAAAATAATAAAATATATATACGTTTCTTATATATTGTATTATTAGCGATTATACTTCGCGGGTACGGATATTTTACATTTTATACATCGCACGATTTCCTGTGTTTTTAAATTCAAATATGGTAGTTCATAAGAACTTTGTGCGACATTTTCAGCTTTTCTTACTCGAACACAAATATTTTTGAAGTCTGATAGAATCTCTCCATATTATTATATTATAATAATATTATGCATAATGTAATGCGTGCGTCTGTACGTACAATACTATATGAACCGATACGGTTCGATGGCGATCGTTGTCGTGTTAGGTTCTTTCGCCGCAGAATTTGAACTACTTACCTATTGTCATGCCATAAATTGCGATTCTTGGAGGAGAAAAAAAACAATCATAATCTAGTATGTATTACAAAATTATGTGATTTTATAGGAATGAATGATTCAGTTTTAAAATCAATATAATATAATATCATGTTTTTTCGTACACATTAATAATTACTACCTATAATATAATACACATTATTGACATGTGCATAAATTAAGTTCGAATTTAAAAGTATAAGTGAAAGAAATATATTTTATTTATTTTTTTATTTATTAAAAATGCATTATTACGATATACATCACACTCGAATTAAGTAAAACAAGTAGTTTTGATTGAATACATAAGTTACGATAATAAATGAGTTAAGAAAAGCACTGCTGACGAATTGTAATAGTGAACGATTTTGATTTCATCAAAAAAAATCTGACGCAAAAAATATTACTATAGGTATTCCATTACTCCTATGTTATATACAAAATGATGATAATTATCATATTATAACTATAGGCTTTTATTGTCATTCATTTTTATTTAAAATTATTTAATAAAAAAACCATTAAAAGAAAACCGGATAAATGGTATTATTTTTTTAGAAAAGTATTATAATAATCTTTTTAATATGTCAAATAATACTATGAAGTTGTTGAAAATTCACAAGCTTAAAATATGTTGGGACATAACAAACTGTAAGGCTCCAGCGCCAATATAAGGTTTTAATAATTATAAAAGTCAACAGTATTATCTCTTTTACCACAACTCATAAGTCTGAAAAAATAGTCTCTATTCACCAGTGTAGCGAAATTGCCTATAGACATAGCCGTGTCAAAGAAAAATTGTGTTAGTACTTGAAGTTGAAGTCCGAACATAGAGGTACTACACAAAATAGTCATGATGTCGTAATTATTATTTTGAGAAACAATTTGTGTTAATGCTATGTAGTAAAAATGTATTTTAATTTATTGGATAAAAATATATTGTATAATATTATATACGTTGATTAGTACAAAAACAAATGTAAAATGTTGGTGTAAAATCACTCACTTTAGTATAAGTATCATTCATTATTAATTAAAAAATATAAGTAATCTTGATTCCTTTTAACACAAAAAAAGTTTATTATTTCAAGTGTATATAACACTTAAATCTATTAAACAATATTATTCATAGACTATACAATAAATCATAATATATATTCGTTCATTAAAATGTCAATAAATGGTAATATTTATTTTTATTTTTATTTTTATTTTTATTTTTTTATTGATCTGAAATATACATCGACAACTAGGCCATTAGTACACGAATTTTTGATTACATTGTTAGTATTTTAGTATTTACATGATTACATTAAATTAATTTGTACAATTCTGTTTTTTTTTTAAGAATAAAATTAAGCTTTTAACGTCCTGTGGGTTTGATCATAGTGCTTGAGAAATTTGTTCTGAGATGTGGTAATATTTATTTTATTTCCAATAGTTATATCACTTATATATGAGAACTCATGAACTTACATGAAAAATCCGGATGATATGTTTTATGGTACCTAAAATTGCGCTCAATCAAATGAAATCAGGAACATAAAAAATCTAGAAGATGAATCAATGCATTGTCAGAATCTGAAATATATTGAATACAAATTGTTGTTAATAGTAACTACCTATTAATATGATTTAAAAATAGCAATTATCTACCATCAATTCTGTAGATTTTCTTTACCCATTTTACTAAACGGAAAGAGATAAAACATTTTTTCTTCCTGGGAAAAAACATTTGAACTCCCTGTGGTAATTTGTATAATATATTATTACTATTATTAATATTATATTATTATCATCAACAATAACGCAATAAGATGGTATTGTATTTCAAATTATTTTTATTTTTTATGTTGTATTATATATTTCATTCCATTCTATATTCAAAGAGTTCTAATAAAACCTTTTCCACAAAAAGTAAACAATAATTGCTAGGTAATTAACTAATCATCTGTCTTGGTTTATCTATTAAATACTATTTAAACTATTAAAATCACGAATGTTTCTAATTTCACTTATCCGAACATTAAGCCGAATAATATTATATATTCACGAACTAAATCATATTAAACTAATTTAATAGGTATTATTGGTAATATCGAAAGTTTCATGAACATAAAATATTACGAGGTGGCCATATAAAATGTTTCATCAAATATGTACCTATTATTATGGTTGTTGTCGACTGTCGTATTATTGGCTATATATACCATCAGTATGTACCAGTCTATACCAGGCTAAACCATACACTTTTAGGGTAATAATGTGTAGCACGTTATACATAAAAATACATAATATACAATAATAGTATATAACAGTTATTCTTTTTACGAGTGTTTCGTGTGGGTATTATGATGTCGTAATTTTCCGCCATCTCGAGTATGCGAGATCCGCAGACAATGCGTGCACGGTAGGTAATAAAAAATATAACGTTCTCGCTACCATACTTATTACTACACATGTGATTATTATCATCATCGTTATAGGAATCTGCCGTGCCGCCCAGCTATACATATAGCAGCATGGTCGAGTGCTATTCGTTTACGCCGCGGCCGAGTGATGTTGATTATTGTTGATACTTCGAGTGCTGAACATCGGTGGCTATATCACTGCAGTGGGCTACGCAGGTATACACGCTTATAGGTATTATGTATTGTATTAGTATATGGTTCTATATAGCCGTTAAGCGGACGACAAGTTTTCTCGGGCCAATTATCTAGCGGCTCTTATAATGATAATAATAATTCAAATAACATTTTGCGATAACATACATTACATATATATATATATCGTATGGAGATTCCGACGCGCGTTCACACGTCCGTCGTGACAACCACCGAACCAGTCATCACCGTTTAAGGACAACTCCTAGACAGGTAATCTCACGCTTATTATCGTAGTAGGTATCATATTATATTATTATGTGTTCACAGATCGTCACAGATCTACCTAATAAAACATAAGTCACATATTATATGCAGGTCCGTTGAGGTGCTACTCTACTATTATTTTTACTACTACTATACTACTTCTACACACATACACAAATTGTAAATTGTTTGTGTATCTTAAAATATTCACTGCTCGCTTAGAAATTAAAATATAATAAAAAGCCCACTAGATGCCCTAGATATAGTATTGTTATCTTTAATTTTTATAAGAGGTCAATTCACTATGTGAAAAAAATTGTAAGCTACTTGTAAGACGGAGACAACAGCACAACACACGCGGCTGTGATGTCCTATTAATGAAACAACATAATTACGAATACAGTATATTAAAATTTACAATATTTTATATTGTCCCACAAAAACCAAATCATAAACTCAAAACTTGTCGTGGGTACCGATTTTATTTCGATTTTCGAAATCATTTCTTCAATTGTATTATAATTATTAAATAATTTATATAGCCATATACTTAACTATAGGTCAAACACGATCACAATAATATAATAGACTATATTATGTTGTAAGACATGGAAAAAAATCACGAACAAATATCAAACGCAGATAAATAGCAAAATTTACTTGTATTTAATTGTTAATATCTGGCGAACAAATCGATTGAATGAATATCGAATACTAGGTAGGTATAGTTCACACTGTTGTTGAAATTGAATTAACAAAGAAAGAAAACAAGTCTAATAATTTCTTGAGACGTGTTATCGTTATGAATTATACATCGTAACTCGTAAGTACATATTAATTATTGTGTACTTTGTTCATATCAATTATTATGCGTACCAAACTTATCACGTATTATGTGTTGATGACTATTATACAATTGCGTTAGGTACATTAATGTACATATACGTATACGAAGCTGTAGGTAATTTAGCCTATAAAATATAGTCTATTGACTATTACGGATATTTATTAATAATATTTACGCAACAGCCATAATATATTATATTTTTATAACGAAATCTTGTGCACACAGATACTATTATACTATTATAATAAGCGTGTACGAATGAAGTTGAGACATTGAATAGGGTGTACAATTTGGATGATATAACTTTTAAGACATGATAAATGTAATTTGGTATTTACAGTCAAGTGTAGGTTAATTTTAAATTAAAGATTACCGTAGTAAAAATATTTGGCAATTATTCTAAAAGCCTATAGGATAAATAATGATAATGGTAAAAGAAAGTTTTGCTTCTCTGATTAGGTTAACTAAATTTTTAAACCCTAAAGTTGTACGTTTTAAATAGTTGTCAACAATAGATAAACAAATTTGCGGTTAAATAATCATACGCGTTAAAAATTATTTATCGATAGAAAGAAGTTTGAACATACGCAATGGACACGAATCACATAATAATACTTACATATTTAGTGGTTTTTATCTAAAAAAAAAAAAAAAAAAATGAATACAGAAATGATAATATTGTAAAAAAGAAAAAGAAAAATGTGCTTAATTTTAATTGAACAGTCCAAATCGGGGTCAAAAAGTGTTTATTGGTATTGTAGATGTGGTATATACTGTGTAGATATATAGCTCTTTAGTGTATAGATATTAAATTATACTAATCAATTATTATAATATTATAGTTTAATAGCTAACGTAATATCATTGAGTAAAATGTATTATACTTAGTACATCGATAATTCAGTTTAAAAACCTATATAAAAAAAAAAATTATAATAATAATTACATTCAAGAACCAATTAATTGCAATTATTAATATAGATTACCGATACATTTTTATTTTTTGATGAGCCAATTGAACTACATCAGTATATTTATATATTTCGTAAAATATGTTTTATTACCTAAGTTACATGTTATTGCAGGATTTTGATTTCATGCTGAAACCGTGATTAGCATGGCTATTAGCTACTATGTAATGAAAGGTTTCATCACTTTGTGACTTGTGTAATCTCAAATTCGTTATAGTGTTGTTCGTTGTTTAATCGATTCATAATACACAATTAATGTTTGTGACATATTAGTAAACAATATTCGAACTAATTCCAAATTATTGTACAAACAAATAATTTAGTTTAGTACCTATTTATTTGTTGTTCCTATATATAAATGTGTAATTACCAGACCTGTGTAATAATAGTAACGATTTATTGGTCGATAAACTTATGTTTCGTAATAGATATCAAACAGTGATTTAGAAAATACTTTTACTCGAAAATAATTACGTATTTGTATAAAAACATCAAAGACTGTTCACTAAGTCATAACAACAAATATGAAGTTCGAAAACAAAAAATATATTGCACATTTCTGTATAGTTAAGAACCATTAGAAAATAAAGTGACGTAATTGCAGCTTTGTCGATCGAAAAACTACGATTGCAATCACTGATGATGAAAGTTTATTAAAGTTATACATACAACTATTATTGACAACAACACCGTAAAAACACTTAAAATTTAGCTTACATCAAATATGTTTATTGGATTTTTCAATATAATAAAAATAAGATGATGTACACACGCGTCTTAATAGTATACGCATTATTGACGTTAAAATATTATATTTAGCTTGAAGTTTTATCGAATGAAATATCAAAAACTAGTATGAGAAATTAGTCATACTCCGTGATTAGATATTATTTTTATGTTCTTTTTAATTAGCATTGTGCATGATTCATTTGGTTATGTTAGGTAAATTTATGAATTTTAAATTACATAATATACGTCTATATACCTACCTAAGATATAATCATCGATTAATCATAGATTTATTTTTCTCCACTCAATAGTGCATAAAGTGGCGTAAAGGTACAGCAATAAACTAATAGCTAATTTCCCACTGTTCTCTTTTAATTAAAAGTTTAGAATTCTCTCAATGGAGGGAAATGAGGTAAGGAGCAACATCAGACTCAGCAGAGGTTACCAAACTTGCCTTACCTAACCCTACGATCGATTTTCGAGAAAAAAAAATTGTCATTTCCATCGTTAATTACTTATTTTAGATATATATTTTAAGGTGCATAATAATCATAATTATTGTACAACAATAATAAGCAACAAACTTATAATAACACATAGGTATCCCTTGGTACCTACACTGAGTATGCAACGTACATAATAACATACACAAAATAAACTTATTGTTTCGCAATATGTTAAAATGTTTATTATTGTTTTTTTATTTGAATTCATACAATAATAATAATAATTGTGTTTTGCAAATGTTGATATTTATTTATTCGTTTAGTATTTTAATTAGTTCAAGTCGTACCTATAGCGACTAGTAGTAAATCGAATGGCCTAAGAAATAAACGTGCAAATGCAACAAGATTTCTAATCTAAAGTCCAAACGAATAATGTATTGTGTATTATCACGTTGGACGTTCGATGGCGACGACGTGTTCGATGTGCGCGATGAACTGACAAAAACAAAAAATAAATAAATCTCGTATAAACGGCGCGGGAAAATTTTTTAATTGCGATCCGAAATGCCGCTGTGTGTTTATATGATATTAGTAATAAATAATAATAATAATAATAATAATAATAATAATACATATAATATCGGCGCCGTATACCTATCGTAAGAGACTGGACTGCGGGCGTGGTTCGCATTCAATTATCGGCTATGTCGTCCGTCTCCCTCACCAGGTAATTATAAACTTATTAATCTCTGTAAATAAAAATAATAATAATAACGACATTATAAAATACCGTCTCATTTGTGATTAGATTACACGACGCCGTTCGCCGGATGCAGGAGTAGCCATCATCAGCCAGGAGCAGCAGGAGCCGGCCAGTATCGAGGCGCGGCGGCTATCGAATCCGTCGTGATGTTTATATATATATAAACCTTTCCATGTGTATCATACAATATAATTTATAGTAATAACATAGTAATATACGCGACTTGATATAATCTCCTATTATAATAACGCTGCAAGTACGTGTGTGGATATAATATTATATTAAATGGGTACTACGTTTGTAATTAATTTCCTCGGAATAACTATATCCTTCTCTCTCTCCCTCTCACTACAACTCTGAACGTGCAAGCTATATAGATTATTCGTAATATTATTTATACTACTACTACCTACTACACTAATATCTATAGGTATACCATTTTTTTTCATTTTTTTTTCACGATCGTGTACACATATCATAAAATAATAATAATATAATTATTATTACATTGAAGACGAGATGGCTGTTTATATATACATATAATATTTATTTATTTATTTATTTTACCTATTTAAATATGTACGAGAGGTGGTATGAAGAAAAAATAAAATCGAAAATACCGTTGCTGAATTTATTACGGTGTATATTATATATATACTGCAACATATATCGGTCTCGACAGTATATATTAAACATATATAATATATATATAGGTACGCTGGTTTGACATTCCCGGGTTAGTCGGTAGCGGTAAAGTCGTACGCGACAGCAATGGCGGAGGTCCTCTTTATTTTATTTTATTTTTTATTGTAAATTTATTATAACGTATTCTTTTTGTTCGCCGCGTCCGCCGGATCAAACCGGCATTATTCGGTCCGGCTACAAATCATATACGTCCCAAATCTCTCGGATTTTCGTGTAAAAAAGCTAAAAAACACACACACAAACAAACGAACAAAAAATAGGAGAAAAAAAACCCCGAACAGAGGTGTGGTATTACGTATTCACCCCGTGCTAGTTTTTATACATTATACAGACGTCATAATATATATCATATTATTATCTGTGTTACCCGAAGCCCGTGAATTCGTTATGATATTATACATCAGGTACCTACTCACCTATATTGCGTTGGGCTCGAACGGAGTATCAAAAATAATAACGCGTTAAATCATTGGTCATGTATCGGTCTGTATATATTATATACCTACCGCTGTTGTCCATCGATCGTCGCCTCGGCGGGGTCGGTTATTTGTGTTTTTGTCGACGACCGAACAGTACAAGATGCGTAAATATAATCTTTAGACTGGCCCACAAATACTAGATGTCGAAAAGTTTTTAATTTTCTGGGGACGCAGATACTTAACTTAATGTCACCAGTGTATGGCACTATGGCTAATATGCCAGTGCCTGTGTAAAAAAAATTGTCCACAGGCTCCGATTTGAAAACAGGATGTCACGTGAGGATTTACCCATTTCCATATATCCCGAAATAATGGTGATATCGAAATTCTGGTTTGTATTAAGACTCGCGGGGATAAGAACTACAATTATTTCATATTTTAATTTAGTTTTATGTTTTGGTAAAAAAGTTAAAAAATATATTTTTTATTTAATTATTTCCAAAAAAATTAAAGACAGACATTTTGTAGAGTTTATTTTTCTGAAAATATTGACGTTTCAAAATTTTATTTTCATTAATTTCCTGATTTTTAATTTTTTTTTTTTATTTTGAGAAAAATTACGAATTATTTAACACCGTAATGTTATCAAACATGTGACCCGCTGCGCCGCGTGCATTCCCATACGGCTGGCCAAATACTTTCCGTGTTCCTGATACTACTATCTGTAGTATTCAGTTCCTGAACTATTATAAATTATAATCATATTTTATTTCTTCAAAACTAGAAAAAATATTAAAATTCGGGAAATTAATGAAAATAAAATGTTGAAACGTCAATATTTTCAGAAAAATAAACTCTACAAAATTGCTATCTTTAATTTTTTTTGGAAATAATAAAATTAAAATGTATATTTTTTACATTTTTTACAAAAACATTAAAATAAATTAAAAAATGAAATAATTGTAGTTCATAACCCTGTGAATCTTATTATAAAACCAGAATTTTGATATCTCCATTAATTCATGTGATATCGCAATGGGTAAATCCTTGCGGAACACTCTGTATAATGTTACCAAAACTTAATATTATGGTATATAACATTGATACTAAAATTATTTAATATGTGATCTATTATGAATAAAAAAACTCCATGTTTATCTTTGCATTAAAATGTAATATATACCTTAAGCAATACGAATTGTTTGTAAACTAGATAACCCTAGGTCTCCATATGAGTTTTTCTCAGTGAGGACCAGAAATCTTTTGATATTAATTTAAATAAAAATAAATATTATGGAATCCTATGTATTCAATAATGATAATAATAATATAATGATTGTAATTATTGGTAAAACACAATAATATTTGTCATCGCTTCCAGTGTTATAGTTGTTTACAGTGTGGCAGCTGATAGTGAGGGAGAATAAAACCATATGGAATGTACGAAAAACCCTCGGTATGCCGGTATAACATAAAGAAGTATACGAATACGATAATAATATATATTACTATAGGTAATAGTGGAAATAAGTAATAAACTAATGATTGCTTTATTATATACATGCAATTTTTGTGACGGAAGTTTGCAGGTTGGAAAATAAATAATAACAAACTTTAATATGTTTATAGTGCAAACATGCAAATGTTTTCTAAATTGTAGGGTCCAGTGCAACATCCAGGTAAGTCCACATTTTCGAAAATCGTTTTTGTGATGGATTCAGATTAAGGAAAATATGATTCACATTTCGATGCAACAATTTGGTATGTCCGGACATACCTGGTTATTGCGCCGACACTGATTATATTGGCTGTACTGAATATTATATTATATTATTTACAACAGTATATTTTTTATTTAAAATACATTTTAATGCAGCTTATACATTTAATGAATATAAACTAATTAATTGATATTTTATTTAAAAAAGAAAAAGCAAAAGCAAGACAAGTCCATAATTAATAATTGTATTGATTGCTCATTATGTTAGATTTAAGATAATTTAAAACTAATTTGAATACACATCATTAGTACACGAAGAGGAATGCTATATTATGTTTTCAATATAAATATTAATGATTTAAACAATTTTTTCTTCTACTGAACAATTTTCTAAAGTGGATATACCTAGTTATTGCACTGGACCCTACAAATATTTAAATTTTCCGTAAAATTAGAAGAAAAACAAGGATAACCACGATAGTATTCTTATTATTAAGGATAAAAGCCTCAACAATTTGTAATGTAATTACGATGCGGGGTTAGCGAGAACATATTATACGAGTATATTTTTTTTCATGGTATTTTATGTTATTTTTAAAGTTTAGTATCGATACTGATGGTGGTCTTGAAATGAAATAGGTGCGAATTTAGTCTGTTTTATGATTTTATGTTCCCCGAGCACTTTTTCCATTGCTGCTTCCTGTTTGATGGTTGAGGATGTTTCTCGCGGCAGTGAATAGTTAGAAATAAAGCAAACATTATGTGTTTTATTGCAAACCGTTTGGGGTTCATCATGTTGGCTGTACTATAAGATTTTTCTTTGTGTTTAATAATATGTGTAGGTACTGTATATGTATGTATGCGTTAGATTGGTGTATCCTATTTTCGTTCTCGTCACTATTTTGATATCTTAATGACGACTGACGAGAAAGATTTAACTCGATATTACATATTTTATTTTTTATTTCTTCGAGTTTATCAGTATAGTTGGTAATAATAGTATTATTAGGCTCATACTAAAAAATGTTCACTTCATGTAGTATTTTGTACCATTCCTTGAACATTTTTATAAACAATTATCGACATATTTCATTAATTTGAGGTGAGCATTTCAAAAATGATAAAGACTTATAGTGAAGGAATGCACATTATAGTAACAACGTCTAGACTTACGATAATAATTATCATAATAATATGTGTATGACACACAGCTCGATTATAAACATTGCCTGCTATATACGCTCGTCTATTATTAAATGGCCAGCTATATTAAACGGTGATTGGGAAATAATCATTTGTCTAGAGCAATTTAATAGTGAACGTTTAAAAAATGGGTAATTAAGGTTCCGTCGAAATAATACATTTAGATATGAATTTATATCGATTAGTTACCTAACCATTCGTTGGAAATAACTGAATCTGCACGAAAATTAAATAATAATATTGCACAGGGAACGCTTTAAATGATGAATGAAACATTTTCAATACTTATGCAATATGACATTATACTATTATATTTTTATTGAAGTAAGTACTGCATATTATCACAATCCACTATGCAACAATTTTCGTATAGGTACTTTATCCAGCGAGAGCACGCGCCGATTTCGCGCATCCCTAAACATCACCCTGTTATCGAAACTGGTTTCCTTTTGGCTGGTTGACCGCGGGGATGCGTAGAAAAACCAAAATTTAGTCGGCACGCGGTGCGATCTCTCGCTGGACAGGATATAGATAGATACATTCGTGCACGAATTCATAAAATATTCTAACGACTTCGCCGGATGAAACCTTTTATTTGTCGATACGAATATGCACGGATAAATGAATTGAAGGTATAGATTATATTTATTTATTTAATTACAACTAGGTGATGTACGTACTGCACATCGAATACGGACTTAAAAAATTGCTACGTTTTAGCTGTACTGTGGCAGGATAACTATGGCTAGGGATTTCATGCCCTTAAAACATAAAAACATGTATGCCCTAAAGAATCAGTATTTAATATCTAGATAATATTTAAAAAACTATAGATCGTAATTTTTAATATAAACTTGTTTAAAAACGATTAATTTTATTTTTCAATTTGTTATATTCTGCCATTGAATTTTTGGGAATCATCATGCATACTTTTGTTGTACCATTAAGTAATAATGCGACTGATAGGCGAGGAAAACAAACACTAATCTTAAAATATTTATTGTATATAGATAAAACCTTTGTACTAATATCTTATGTTCAGAAATTCTATTTAAAATTAATTTTGTTTTGTAAAATTATAAAATTTATACCTGTAAATAATAAAAATTGACACTAATGCATTTATAAATGAAAAATGACCAAAAATGCAATATAATATAATGCGACTATAAATTTTAAATATAAACTCGTATTGCTATGAAACAAACGTCTGTATTATGTTTTTAACGATTATTTAAAAACTTGCTAATTTCTGGAAGTCTCTATAGCCCTAATGATGACTATTAGGTACTATACATAATATATAGAGCTATGAGAATAGATTTTTCGAAATGTATATGATATACACCGCAGCATAGTATAAATAACCTAAAATCTGATCCTTTTAATTGCCAGGTCGCACAATATCGTCACGAACGTATAATATAACGTGCTAAAACTCGTCGTGTATTTATATATGTACATATTATATTATATAGGTATAATAGTATTATAATAATATAATTATATTATGTACAATGCAATGTATTATTTTAAAGGACACGCGCTCACAGCAGACGCGCATATAATCGTGTAAAATAAATAATTCAACCGGGGCGATTATCGTCGTTATGATAATAATATAATATATCGCACACGCCGTTTACACATATCATTATTATTATTCGTACAATAAAGTGTACGGACTATTATTAATACGCCACCGCCCCCGCGGACGAGGTTTCGCGGAGGCGCTCGACGAGCCACGATTTATATAATATTATAATATGTATGTATATATGACGGGGACGTGTATGAATATGCGAGTGATTGATCGCGAAGCCACGTGCTCCATCGCGCTGCATTGTCCCCGCCGACCGTCTATTATAAGTCAGCCTCCGACGGGATTATAGTACTAATACATATTATTATGATGATGATGATGATAATAATAATAATAATAGTAATGAACGCATCGGTCGTATAATACCATTTATGTTTATGTGTGCGTATATATATGTATGACGACAAACAGATTTGTGTCAGATATTTTGTTTTTCAGTCGACGTCGTTGCCGTACAGGCGTCGTTGTCATCATCACACGTGCCTCGATCGCTGTGTTTGTTTTATTCTGTTTTGTTATAGTATTATTTTTTTTTCGAAAAAAAAAATCCGTTAAACCACCACCGTCACGTGGATGGCGATCGATACATTTCGGAGACGCGTGTATCACAGATTTTATGACCTATATATAAGGACATGATTTATTTGAAATTTAAATACCTCCGCATTATGCACGTCTGCCATTTTTCTGGGCTAATATTTATATAGTAATCAAAGAACAAAACGATCTGAATTCTTATTCGAACCGGAAATATTATATTATATTTCAGTTCAAAGTGGTCAAAGAGTCTATATATATATAGGTAATATGTGTTAGTCTTAGTATTTTTGTTTTTTATATAAAAATTTAGGTACATTAAAAAATAGTAAACAATATTATATACATATAATTCGATCATTCATACACACCAGCCATAATATAGTTGGCCGTTCATTCACCGTATAATAGGTATACATTGTTCTTATAATATCTTATACTATATAAGCGTAAAAAATATATTTTAATCAGAGACGCGAGCGGGAGTTTAACCATTTTTATTTTTATTACAGTAATTATTACTCGTTTATTAGTGTAAAGAAAAATATCGTGTTTTCCAAGCCCCTTTTTCTCGATTTTTTTTCCTGTCAGGACACGTGTAATGAAATTGGTGGGCGTGCTAAATATTATATCCTTTAAAATGTATATTAGTATTACGGTGTATGATATTATTAATAATTGTTATGTAAATTTATGGGCGGGTCCCAATACACATAATATAGGTACCTATTTCTATCCCGAGATGAATTGTTATATATATATATATATATATATATATATGCACACACATTATAATACGTTTGCGTGCATTTGATAATTTGTCGATAGTTCTATGTACGTATATACACATTAATGCTTACACACACACACACACACACACTGGCATATGCCATACACTATACGTATGCGTGCCAGTCAAAACCGTTTAAGAATATTGAAATGTGCTTGTGTATGAGTGTTAATAATGTATTATGATATTATGTTTATGTCAAGGTGATTAAATCGCAGGTACATCGTGTATTTACTATATATAATATTATAGATACCTACGTGTGTATGATTGGGAAACGTTCGAGCAGACACGCATATATATATTCATTATACATACGCCAAACGTGAAACGGCTTGATGTTATGTACAAGAGTGTGTGATTACTTTCAGTTATGGTTCGAATTGGAAGCAGTTAAGGTTGACGTACATCAAAGCTCATAATACGATAATATATTATCATGCAATATTATATATGTAGATACTATCACATTATTAATATTGTATCCCAAGAGGCAAAAGTTGCCGATGACTGCTCGCTATAGTCCATTGACGACTCTATCATATAATATTATTATATAAATAAGTAATAACCTTATAAAATATAAGCTAAATTTGTTATTCTTTTGTATAAACTCTAGCGCACTTTCCACCGTCAAACCACTATTAGATCACACTATATTTATTTTGACGATTAGAGGTTGATAAGCCGTCATGACGGTGTTTAGAAATGACGATACATCGTAGGTAGTCCAGTATTTTCATCGTATTTTCAATATTTTGAAAACAACATCCACTGTTCTTTATCAGATAATATTGTTTTCAAAAGTTCGAAATTATTTGAAGGCAATGTGAATTATAAAAAATATATTTATATATGACCTAAATTAACAAATTGAATATTGAAAATTGGCACCGGACACTCGAAAATCATAACGCGCATCCATCGATCAAAACATCGTGTTTATAAGTTGTATACGCTTTTAATTAAACATCATACAAACAGGAAAAATAATTATTTTACTAATCCAAAAATAATTATCATGCCGATATATGCTGTTTAATTAATAATAACCAGCTACGTATAGTGTTGTCGGCTCGTTCGGGTACGCGATTTCGACGCTACTCTTTTAATTATAAAACAAACGGCGCAATACATCACGCATTATATATTTAGGTATACGCATGTGTAACATTATATTATCATATTATAGATTTGATCTGTACAATATACAAAACATCGAACGATATCGTGTTCGTCGCATATTCGTCTGAAGGGTATACTACCTACTCGCAGTTTCCTTTGTCGTGCGATCGCGAGCGTTAATTAAAAACGCGGAAAATTCATTAACGAGAACCTCTAAACAGTCTAAACATAAGCCCATAACATACCAATATACCATATGTATGTTTATATGAGGTATAATCTCTACGATTATGTAGCTTACACGTACAACTAACAAGTCGTAGGTATGATTATGTACTGCAGAATAGACTCGGTCGACTTCGTGCAGAGTATATTATAAAGGGATATGACTTCCGCTGAGGGAACGTTGGAGTGTTATTTGTTTTCTCTCTGGCCCAAGCACAACACACCAAATGTACGATTACAAAAATCAACCCCGTGTTATTGCATTCGTTATTAGAATGATTTCGCCTATTATCTGAAAACTTTAAGTTAAGAACATTAACCCGTGTCCCTGTGTTGGCTGTTTCGTGATATTTCCAATTGTTTGTAAACCATTACAATTTAAAAATGCTTATAAATTGCATAAAAATTAATCATCAAGGAGATTGGCGGCGGCGTGGTGGACGGTTTTTGAAGAGGTTGAAATTGGAAGAGCTGCAGGACAGACCGAACTCGAGTAGACATAATAAACAAAATTCAAAAAGTAAAATATCGCATTACTATATACGAGGCCGATCATTATAACGAACAAAACATCGGTATTGTGTTTTGGATAAAATAACTGTGCCTACGCGTCCACCGATCCTATTAATGGTTCTAAGCTTATATAATGTTCAATAGTAATATTGATGAATTCTTTCTATTTTATAAAAGTCATAACGCAGGGTTGGTTCTGCTAACGCGGCGGCCAGAGAGAAAGCAAATGATGCGCTGACATCATCTTAACGATATATATTATTAATTACCTATATGTATTCACGTCATTATCTTATATTATACGCACTCTGTAGCACCACTGTCCATCGGGAAATATAATGATATTGACGCCACTTGGTAGACGAAATGTCGAGATGTGTTCATCGTATTATTCATGATAATATAATATGCGTAAGTACGGAGACGTTGCAGACGACTCACGGAAGACTTTGTCGGCAGTGCAGTGGCGACGGCAGTGAGTATGTCATAATATAACTACATGTATATGGGCGAGAGAACGGTACGTCATATTATTATTATTATTATTACTGATAAATACCTATGTGTTGCGAAGGGGCTATAATAGTATCGTCGTCGGGTATTGACAGCTTAATAACCGAACGATTGATGGTCGGAAAACGAGAAATAATAATTCGGTTATTAAAATGCAAATGCGCGAGTCCGTCGCGTAGACGCATATAATATAATATACGAACACGTTTAGGACGTGCCCGCGCGCCGACATCAGACGCTAAAATAAAAAATGAAAATAATAATAATAATAATAAATAAGCCAAACGGTCCGCATGGTTTGTGTGTAATACGATCGCGTTGTATAATAATAATAATATTAATCATATCGTACTTACTACATGTTACGGTCTGCACATACGTTTGGTACACGCGCGTGGCGGAGGACGCGAGGGCGGAGATGATTGATCGAGTCTCGACGGCGGCGGCGGCAAATGTATACATATTATTATTATAATATATAGTTTATTATACTATCGTGCACTACGTATCACACGAATCATTATTGTTATTATTATAGGTATAAAAGACGTTATAACATTATTGCATTATCCCGCGGTAACTGCAGCAGCCGCGATGCATCACAACCCGATCCGCGGCGGTAATTATTATTATTGTTGTGTTCAATAAATAATAATAATAATATATGATGTGTACAACACAATATACAGTGAGATTATGAACAGTAAAAATAATAATACCTATGTATATGGATGTGGTGCGCGGGAAAAACAAACACAGGACGCGTGCGACGACGGCTTTTTATATTCGCTCGCATAATATTATTATATTATACATTGTTGTTGTCAGATTTTGGTTTTTAAACGTCCCCTCCTCGTGCACTGCGCGACGCGTATTTTGAACGGATAGCGTGCGCGCCGCCGATCGTAAAAGTTCTCACAGTTTTCCTGGCGTCATGTCAGTTGGAAGACTGCGGAAACCTATTAATAATCAAATATTACATGGCTGAATGGTAAAATATGACCTGAGTTAAAAAAAAAAAAAAACCGAGATTTCGGTCGTCCATCGGAGTACGAGTGCTTACCACAAATCGATATGGTTTCGGTTATGGATTTGATACCGATGTATTGTTTTATTCCGAATCTCTTAAGACTAAAAAAAAAATCAATACAGGTCATGAATTTACAGCGATTGAATATTATTACAAGACGTCATTGTTTGATGATTGGTCGAAAATTAATTAATACGAATTTACAATTATTATTATTATTTGTCTGGTCGTAAAAAATAAGCAAATTATACCTAATCACAGAATAATATCATGGAAAGGACGTTTTTGGCGTTGAAGTTGTAAACGATGATTACCGCCGGCGGTGTACCTATGTTGTAACGAAAGATTCTTTATTTTATATTATAAATTTATAAACGATGTCGAAATTTATGAATTTTTAATTCAACTAATTCCAATTAATTTATGATTACGACGTAGGTATTTAAGACAATTACATGTAAAAATGACTTCAGCTACTTTAATACATTTCATAAAAATACAAAGACGAAAAAAACAACATTTTTGAACATATTATAAATGGTATCAATTATCAAAAATTATGATGTAGGCCGTCAGCTAATTCTGATAAATATCGAAACGTATGTCTCATAGAGTAATATTACCTTATATTGGTATGTCTATATTTTATTATCATTAATTCCATGACGAATAACTGTTACCTCAGATAACTTTTTTTTTTTTGCTAAGATAACTTAAAATCTGAAAAATTTCTTAAGATCAATGAAAACGTCTATTTATCAAAATATATGTTCCAACGAGGTGGTCTCTCTTCTACGATGACAGTGATTTTTGGTTTGGTAAGCAGTATTGCAGTCAATAGCCAATATTATAGTATGTCAGTACCAATATTTGAAGTAAGAGATTTTCTCACTACATAGTATCGCTTCCACCGAAATAACAAAGGTACATAATTATTATTGCTTAGGGGTACATTTAATCTTTCTGAAACTTTTTTTCTTAATGTATATCATATGATTTTATGATCTCTACAGCTGAAAACTGAAGACGAAAAGCTCATACACACACACACACACACAATGAAATAGTATATCTTCGACGGCATAATATTATTTTGTGTGCCATTATGACATTATCATACGCGTAAGTATACATATAGTTAAATATTTTAACCGCAAAAAACTAAACAGTGTTTCTTTTTTTTACACATACATATAATATACTACGTACTTATGTCTATATATTTATATAGACATAATATACAATTTTAACCCTTCACAGACACCGTAATCATCATCATCATCATTGCAGGCCGTCGTTGTTCGTCGACTCCGAGCATCTCATTAACCCGTAAAATGAAGAAGCTATCCTCTATTAGCACGTGAGTCGTTAAGCCAATTTATTCAAATTATAAAACCGTAATTTATTGCCGCGTCAATAGTCACCCGGACAAAGAGAACGAATTAATCATAACGCCGTGTTTTCTCAGACATTGTCGCCTTAAAACAACAGAATATTTCGTGCCTCCGTCTATAATAATATAATAGCAGCATATAGAGGTACGCTATGTATATATATTATATTTATACACATGATATACGTCCATCTTATGTATATATATATATATATATATATATATATATATTATATACGTAATAACAACCCGCAAGAGGCCCATTAAGTTAAAAAAAAAAAAAATACAGTAATCGTTTTCTTTCATTAATATAATAATAATTGAAATACCGGTTTCCGTTGTATGTGTACCATAATATTATACGCTCGATAGATCCCAAGTGGATTTTATATGATATACTGCGTATATGCACGAACACAAATTTACCATTAAAATATGATTGATTAGTAAAAAAATCGAAAGCCCGCACCGGCCATTTACGTCTAATATAAATATAATACACGAATATAAACAAATCGGTTTCCCTAAGTTTTTTTTTGTTTTTTTACCGATTCCGTAATAATATACGAATTATTTTGTTTTATAACGCGTCCGGCTGCACGGCGTTATACGAGTGATGTACCTAGTTGACAGTTGTACAATCGATAGCGTGTTTCCGAAAAGAAACTATATGTATAAATCATATCAGTGAACATTTTAACTTTGTTTTATTTAAAATTTTAAACAGTTAACACGTGTTACATAATATAATAATAAAGATTATTGACAAAAAGTGTAAGACTTACTCCTAGGCACGGTATACATCACGTTTTTATACAAAGAAATAATAAAACACAATCGACTCACGAGATAATCCGAACTTTGATGTCATGAATATAAAAAGTTCCATATAGCACTTAATTGATTTTGTATGTATCTAAATTTTTGAATTTCTCGGAATTATTTCCTCTTGAGCTTCGATAGTTACCGATATAGTCGACTCTGTATTACAATAAAGGTATACAAACACGTATTTCAATATTTTATTGCCACCATTTTAGCCCACTATAATGTTCCCTTATCTGCGGTGTTTGTTCTGCTAAGACTCATAAGAATATTATTTATATTGTTACTTTTTGCGATGCACAAAATGTTTATCGAAAGTGTAGTACCGTTACTTTTGACTTTTGAGAATCCATAATAGTAATAATGTGCTGCGAGGATAATAACTAATAAGTATGGGAACTAAGATGTCTGGTATGTATATAGGCACTATTATTATAGCAGTGCTACGTTTTTTATAACCAACGACGTTTGTATAGAGATATTTAGGCGGTGGTTTATATAAAGGTACTGCATGGTATCGTAAAAATCTCGTTCACCAACCAATCGTCGTAGTTGATGATATTATTTTTTATACGCCAAGAAGAATGATGATAATATTATCTAATATACATTAAAAAGGGTATTCACTGTGCGCGTCATAATATTATAAGACAAGACGTTGTATGTACCTCCTATAGTTAAAGATATAGGACAAAATAATTGAACCTACATATGTGTGTGTATATATATACGCTGCAAAATGTCTGTCTGAAAATTACGAGCGATATGGGCGTCCGGGTTGAGTTACCGACGTATTTAGTAAATTATAGGTACATTATATTTATACATATAGGTATATACCCATTACTCGATGTGTAGTACAAACCATAACGATAATTCGAATGTGCATCTGTCGCCGAGTGTGTTTACATCTCTATATGTAATAGCCGTCTTCTGTGTACATAATAATTTATAACATAAAAGAGACGCTCCGCGATTGCCATTTACGAATTTTTTTTTCCTTTGGACTTCCATGCCGCTTAATATAAACAATATATTGACGGGCAGGTGTCCGTTTCCGTTTCCGAAATGCCGGTGGTTCACACAAAAACGGCGGAGAGCCCTCGGGAACGATATACGAGAAAAAAAAATAATAGTAATAAATACAAACACCATTTAAAAAGTCAAACAACCATAATCGCATTTCATATAATATGTGCGGAGGGTCTTTAAATGGAGTGTGTGCGAGGTGGCGGCGGTGGTCCGTTTATACACATTATTGTATATTATGTACCCCATCATCACACACATACACACACACACAAAACGGCGGCGGCACACAGGATGCCGTGTGTGTAATGTTATCCAATAAACAATATGCCACAAGTCACTGTTTGCTCATATTGTTATGTATGTACGGCGGCCACTGGGATAACTACTATGCTGCTCGCAAAGGGGTCGTCGTGCGTGTGTGCGTTATATAGAGTGGTTATATTATTATTTTTTTCCTCCCTCTCTCACCCCCGCCGCCCGCGTATAACGCTGTTAGCTAATCCGGATTTTATTTTTGCCACCCTCCGTTTAAAACAACTGCACACACACATAGACCCGTGCGCGCGTACGAGAAAAAAAAACAATATAATACACATGAAAGCTCCGCGACCCGAAATAATATCCTCGTGTGAATCGCTTGTGATGTTTTACGACTGCAGCACACCGGAAAAAAAAACGGGACCACCGTATATATTATGCTGCAGTAATATATCATATAATATTATATAATTTTTATTTCGCTAATTTCAGTCATTGTTCCAAACGCCGTCGCCACCGCCGTAATCGCGGTCGTATATAGTCTTCGCGGAGCTCACGAGCTGCAGCAGTCTGCGACGTTTTTCGCGACACGTCATAGATACATGGGTCCATAGGTTAGGTTACGATTTTTTCACGGTGCTTACAAACAGCAATTTTTTTTTTTCTATAAATGCATTTCTTTTAGGATTTTTAATTTATATTTTTATCACGCGCATTTATCATGTTATTCAGCAAACATATAATACGTATATATACATGCTCATTGCTCGTATATATTATCCATAGTATACATACAAAATATAATATATATATATATATAGTTATACTGTATAAAAAAATACATTGTGTGATGTACATACAACTTATAATTATTTATCTTCGTATGGTCACCCATTATACGAAAATATGATATTTATTTTTGTTCGTTTCTGTGCAGTGTGCATGTTTATACACAATATTACTATAAATTATAATATTATATTCGCTCCATTTAGAATCTAAAATTTTCAGTATATTTCAAATATTTTCCAGGATTTCCGCATGGTGATAGGTACCTCTATATGCAGTACATCGATGTAAGATGTGGTGCAATTATTATAATGATAAAAAAAAATCAATGGTTCGATGAACATAATGATGACTAATGAGCATATTATTATAATATTTTTAGTTAATCACCAAATAAATAATAAAATAAATAAAAAAAATAATGCAAAAAATATGTCATCAGCCGGGGATCGAACCACAGACATTTATTAACTTGTTGATTATTAAATTGATAAATGAACAATATGATAAAAGTTTCGCTTTATACAATCTATTCATCATAGGCACTTATGCATCATAAAAAACAAAAATGCATATCGAATTCATCGCTGTGCATGGTTGATACCTAACTATATCATATTATTTAGAATACGTCAAAATATATTATATTATATTATTGGCTACACGTTTATACGATTATTTACTTAGGTACTTTTTATTAATTTATTAAATTTCTAATGAAATAATTACATTTTCTCTTTTATTGTAGGTATATGTCAGAGGTATTCAAACTGTGCTCCCAGGAGCGTCACGATAGAGTTTGCAGGGGGAGCCACGTCAAATCACCGGAAACCAACATCACACCTATAGGTCTTATATAATTATTATTAATATTATTTGCAATCATTATGGAAAAGAAAACGACACACCTTATGACCGCGGGACAAATTTGAATTTTTATTTCTAGTACTAAAGTCATCACTTTTACTATCGCCCAGATAACATATTGGCCAATGGCCATGTGGTATCCGAGTGTATTGTTACAACTTTTTCATATAAATTTGGTAGCCATCAAAATATTGTGAACACCCTGCAAAGAAGCCGCGGAATGAAAAAGTTTGAATACCTCTGGTATATACTATAAAAAAAGTACCAACTACATTCAGTATGTACCATAAGTGGACGAAATATACCACAAGATTTTTATTTTTTCTCGCCAGTTCTCTCCTTTTGAATGTCTCCGCAGTCGATAAAACTGCATAATATGTAGTGACTATCCGACGTTGCCGGGCGCCGGGACAGCCGTATTGTAATAATACCTACACGGCTAGTCGGCTACACACATTCGAAATAATGTGTATTATACTATTATTATTATGTAAACGTTTAAGTGCGCGCAATAAATAATATGCCGCACAACCTGCACAACTGCAATATTGGCTTGTGCGCACCATTGTTGTGTGCGAAACAATCGCGTAAAAAACTGCAAATAAATGCATACACCGGCGCGGCGGCGGCACGGTCGCACCGATCTCCGCAAACTCGTGTATAATAATTATTTCACGTAGACACCAGACATTGCACGTATTATGTTATCATGGTGTACCCGTGTAATAATATTATAATGCCCATGGCGTTTGTTGTTTTGTATATACTTACGCGGTATAGTTATATTATATCGTCGGTATATGCATGCTTGGCCAGCATACGCATATATGCTATATTATATTGTATAAGTCCTAATATAAATAATAATATTATAACGTTATGATAATGATATGTAGGTACTAGGTACTTGTGAACTTTTGCGTGTGTGTGTGTGTGTGTGTGCCAATGTTGTATAATATTGCAAACACGATTTGCGACGGTGGTCGCGGTGGTACGGTTACCAGCTGAAAGGCGGTAAACGACGTATAATACAAGATATATATTTTGTAATGTTATGTATAAGAACAATATTAATATTATTATTATTATTGTTATCATCATTGCGATTATCTCTGCAAAGTGTCGTAGTTTGCATATAGTGTACGATTGCGCGATATTAATGACATTATACAGTGTTCATATAAATAATAATATGCATTTTGCACGTCTGTGATATTATTATGTCTTGGCGATCGTTAAAACAACGTTTTGTACATATTTCTCACAACCATACGTAGTACTCGTTAAAAATCTGGTGGTGCTATAATAAAGCTCTTTAATTTCCTCAACTACAGTATTATGATCGTTGATTTAAGAATTTCACAATATTATAGTTTTATGTTACAATCGTAAAGTTTGGAATAAATGCATTTAAATATCTATAAACACGATGGCTGCAGCCTCGAAGGAGTTCTTCAAATAGTCATCGATAAAATAAATTACTAGTGGATTTTATTATTTCCCTTAATATTGTATAGCTGTATAGGACATAGCCCATTGGTACGCAACATGCAAAAATCAAATGACATTAATATTTTGCTGATCATTATTTAACAGAATTTTCTAGTCTGTGATATAGGTATATTCTATTATATATCATATTTTGACTTATTCTAACTTAGTCAGTGTTTAAAATAGAAAAAAACTTTTTATACTGCAGTAAATATTAAAAAAATAAATACTTTACCCGAATGTTCAGAAAAAACTTAGGTTACTATTTAATAAAAAGTAAGTCGTATTGTGCATGCGCGAACCGAGAGAGCTAAAAATTTTAAGTTGGTCTGAAAATATGTATTTAAGTATAGTCCCTGTCATATCCTGAAAACCCCATTTCAATATAAGGTCACCCGCAACTGAGATATTCAGTGGTATCTAATATCGTGATCACACTGCATATGGACCGTTCGCGCAATCGTCCGATATAAACGCCTGACGCAATGAATCGAACAAAAAGAGAAGTGACGCGCGCCGGATATACGAAATGCGCTGCTAAAAAACGTAGTTATATACAATAAGCACAATACGGAAACGGTATCGGACTTCCGGTTCCGCGGTGTGTATTACGCTGTACGCGCGTGTACTCGATTGTGTTTCATTATTGCAGTACGCGTGACTTACTCGGTTTGTATACTATTTAAACGCGTTGTATTGTAATATTGTTATCAATATAATAAAGTGTTATTATTATTATTATTATTATTTGACGGCGTTTGTCGAACTTGCGCGTGTCACATGAAATATCGCAAAAACGATCTCTGCTCGGCGCATGTACCTACAGATTTTGATAAAGTCGTGGTCCGAACAAGTAAACTGTAATAGCTAAAATTCCATCAGCACAGCACAGTCATAAGCCGGAAGTTGTAATAGTACGGCTATAATACTAGCTTTAATTAAGACTGGGGGGGGGAGTCGACTCCACCGATACTTTTCTCATACATTTAAGTATAACCACAACTCTTCCCCATATACTATGACGTTCACCGAGACCACCCCTTTACACACTCCAGCACAACCCCCCTGCCTCCTTCGGTGGATCGTAATCGAGGCGCATGCGTGTAATCGTTTTTTCGGACTTGCCGTGTTCTGCATAATGTGTACGACCAGTGGTACAGGTATAAATTTAATTTTCACACACACTGGGAGAGGGGTTGTTCATCAAGTTGTACCTTATTAAAAAAATAAATATTTTTTGAGGGGGGGGGGGCAAAATCATGCTTTTCCCTGCTATTTATATGAGTAATTAATAGTTATTTCCGTTTATTATGAAATTGAGAGCAAGTTATTACTACCATGGTGCGCAGAGGTAACTACATAAGACCATATAAGAGGGACCAAAGAAAGACAAACTTTCCGTCCAAATCGAATGCATATAATATAAATCACAAATATGTAAGTCACGAGTGCACAATAGCTGAATAGCATCCTGTGAACGATTAAATCGATTTGTGCTGTTTTTATGTATATTATATTATAATGAATCGTATCATATAGTAGAGGCGACTCGACGGGGTTCTCTAAAGTTAAAACGACATTCACGACTTCAACTAGTGCGTTTATATTTATTTTTAACGAATATACCTCGGTTTACTGCAGCTGCAAGACACACCATACACCAATACAATATATTACCTGTATGGTATATCATATGCAGCACGCTGCACGTTATTATTATGGCCACCCCTGGAACAGCGTTGGTCGTATTGTAATATACGAGTACGTAAAGGTATTACATAATATTCTGTTCGTACATTTTACGCGCATTGCTCTCTTCGTGTGTTGTATAGGCACTGTAGTTCGTGCAGCACCAATGTGTAATATTATGCACGCGGTGATGTATATATTATGTGTGTACACTGTTAGGTGCATAAACGTTTGGTTAAGAATGTCGAGAGATATTAATCGGATATAAATATAGTATACTATATTATAAAATAATAAACAGCGTCTGCATGACGTAGTGGCGCGTCGAACGGCTATATAATTATTAGTTAGGTATTATTACCTTTAAACACGTTGGCAAGTCATATTAAATTATTAATATATTTATATTATGCTCTCGTCAACGACGACACCAGTGCGGAAAATGCAGTTTCACGTATCCAGCGCATAAACATTTCCGAGGCCCTTTAATCCCGTAGCGTCGAACAAATTACTAGAGGCACACAAAATAGGTGTCGGCATCAATATTTTTAATAACATTTGTTATGGAACTGTTAAACTAAAAACTATTGCTCCTAAAATCAAGCCACATAGTTCGTTTAAGTCACGAAAATTTGAAAATTATTTCGTGGTTTAAGGTGTATGGCATTTTCAATTTTAGTAGGTAAAGTTATAGGGCGTTCCACGTCAATTTTTCTCTCGAAACATGATGAAAATATTTATGGCAAATATTTGTTTTAGACAGGTTGTTTTAAATTTTGACAAAATTGATATTTAAACCATAAATAACAATTTTAATTGCTTTGTTATAAATCGAACAAAAAATCTATTGTTCGTAAGGAATTTCCAAGGTTAGGTAAGTTTTTTTATTATTACACAACTACATTTTCATAAAATTCAAATTAATTTCAAGATTTTTTTCACTTTTTCAAGATTTTTTTCTTTCACATCATTGCATTATTGACTTATTAATTATTTTCAGTTAAAACAGTAAAACCACTCTACAACGGAATCACTTGGGATCAAACATTTTTTCGTTGTAAAGAATTTTCCGTTATAACGAATATTCCATTTAATATAGAGTCCGTTATTGAGAGGTTTTACTGTATACCTAAGTAAATTTATTATTATAATATTTGAAGGATTTTTTTTTTTAAATAGTTCTTTTGTTATCTTATTGCTAATAGAAAAACAAATTACTATTATACTCCGGCCAACAAGATATCAGTACCATCACGTGCAAACAGCGAATAACTGACATCGACGGAATTCCCCCACTATGTGCCGTAATCGTGACGTGATACACGGGGGATGCGCAGAATCGGACGAGTTTTGGTCGAACAGCGGTACTGATCTCTCGTGGGCTGGAGTATAGCCACATAAAGCCATAAATATATAATAATTATTCTTAGAAATATTAGCCGACAGCTCCGATCAGTCCTATCCGAATCGTTTTTTTTTAATCGTATTTAACAATGATTCATCATCAAACTTAAATTTAATACATCCTAATTACAGTTTTCTGATTGAACATTTTATAATAGACGAACGAACAAATAATGTAATGTAAAATTATTATGGAACATAAAAAATATTTTCACAACAAAATCCTAGTCATTATTATAATTATGTACAGTTGTAAAGTAATATGTGTGTTTACGAACGCGAAAACAATATCTAAATACTATAAGTCATACTCTTATAACAATCGTAAATTATATTCATATTTAGATTAGGAATCTGATTTTCCATGCGTATACGTGCAATTACAATAACCACTATTAATAATATTCTAAAAAACATTTCGACCAAATCGATTTCAAACCAATCAGTAATAAATAATAATAATAATAATAATTACCTATTGTACATTTACAATAATAATTGTTATTATTACCCTATACCTTTATGGAGATTAACAACATCACAATAACCGTATTGACGTTGTAGGTCTGTATGTTATTGTGTATTAATAATGCCTATATAATATACTCGACGTATATACTCGAATAATCAATAAACAAAACATACAGTAAATATTTCCATACTTTAGTATAGGTATGAACTCGTGTTGGTAATTTCATCTTTCTAATAACTTGTATCTTTACCTCGTTTGTATTTATTTTATTTCCACAAGATATAAATATAATTTAAAATTTACTTCTTCAAATAGCACGTTATAGTAAATTTAAATTTCATATCGATAATAAGTATTGCAGTTGATTTAATCCGAATGGTATAAATTCATAATAATATGGTCTACCTACCTACCTATATTTTGTAGTTCTCAAAAATTCCTTCATTAACTTTTACATGATAGTTTTATTACCTACGATTAATTACAGTTAAAAATGGCGTTGACGAGTTATGATAACTATTATTTCAAATTTTTATGCAATTTATAATTTTAATTACAATTTGAAATAATAATAAATTATAGTATAATATTTATTACCCATCAAGAATCGAAGGGTACTACACATGAATTGTTCAAATTTTTTCGGGTTTTTTGTGAATTTAAAAAACAATTTAAATACATCGTATTGTTTATCAAAATGTAGATGTTATAAGGTTATAACTTTATTTTATGAAAATATAATATACTGGTAGATACCTATAAATTCTAACGTATGTTGTGTGCGTATAAAATGATAAACTTCATATATTATGTATATAGTGTACCTACATACTAAACCACATCAGATAACATTAGTATGAATTTTGACGTTTTACCGAGCTTTTAAATGTTTTTAAATTGATAACTTAAAATCCTAATAATTATTATTTAGAATTAATTATCCACTCATAATCGTTTTTCATGAATCTGGCGACCTAATTATAGCTTGAATGTGATAGCTATTAAAAACTATAAATAAAGCACTTAACATGGAAAATACCATTAACAACAAAAAATGCAGGCAATAAAAAATTAAAATTAATAAAAATCTATTTAAACGTATTACTTTAAGTTTATAATTATTGTAGTTTTATGTAGGTTTATAGTTATTATAGTATCTATACAATACAAGTATTATTATAATATATGTATACATTAACCACTAATATGCCTACATAATATTCATCACACTTATTATTATATATTAAATATTAAATTTACTGAATATTGTTAAAACTATACAATATAAGATTTATAGGTAATTTTTAGTTAAAAGCTGTATAGTAAAGTTGTGTAATATAATGTACTCTATTAAATATAACAAAAAATAATTACTATTATAAGCAATAAGCATAGGCCATAACTGCAGATAAAGCATATGTGGCAACTATTTTTTGAATACCCACACCTTTACACTGTCACCCCTCAAAAAAATATACATTATACTTACCTGCGAAAAAAATCATAAATAAAACTTATACCAAGCAGATAATTATTATAATTTACCATAATGCAACGATGATACTTTCAAATCCAGCAATTTAGAAGGAGTTTTTAGAAAAGAATTTAGGAGATTCTTTTTTGCCTATTTGTTGATGCCTATAGGACCTAAATAAACTTCAGGTGTGGCTATAGCATATAGGCTATAAGCCACACTCGTGTGCACGTCTATGGTCTATGGTTATTAGAACAAATTTTATAAAACAAAAAAGCTCAAAAATCAACTAAAAAAGCTTAAAAACAAAAAAAAATTACGCATGCTCATATATCATATTTTTATAGTATACCGTAGGTATAGTGCGTGAAACGAATTTATAGCATGATAATGTTTCATTATCACCTATAAGTAGTTGATATATATTATAATAATTTTAAATTTATTTAATTCAATTAAAATGTTTCAGCACATTACATGCTATTATACAAGTTTGTTATTATAATCGAAACAATAATGATAATTATTGTTATTATTGTTTAATGACTATCTGATTCGAGTTTGGAACGATTTGTTTAAACTTAATAAAATAATACCTATTTATCACGCATAATCTGGTGCGGTACCTATTATAATGATGTAGCAACGTATAATAATAATATTTTAGTTTTAGCCTTCATCCATCGTATCAACTGCACTCATCATAGCATTATATTATATTTACGCTCATCGAAACATAATACAATAATTATATTTTTTTATCGCGTCTGTACAACATTACAATATATCCTTTTTTTTTTTTTTGTGCCCGACGTTTCCGTACAAAAAACTCCACACGCACTCATTTTTTACATATTATTATTATTACTTAAATGATAAAACGATGACGTGTAGCGTGCAGTCTCGCAGTATTAAATGTGTCGTCAGTGATGCACATTGCAATCAAGACGGCAGTGTCTGTGCCGTTTGTGGTCGCGTTTAAGGCAGAGCCGAACTGTCGGCGACGATCGGGTTGTTGTCGTCGTCGTCGACGGGAAAGAGGGTGAACGACGGAAAAAAATATGAAAAAAAAAACGGGAAGGCTGTTAAAAACCCATTTGGCAATATAATTATTATTATTGGAACCGGAGATAATCCGGCGTCAGACGGTCGCGAGCATGACATTATATTATAGTATACCGTCGCGCTCTTTGTCACAGCGTACGTAAATTATGTTGTACGTATGTACACGTGATGTTAGGTATATAATACTATACCCTTTGTGACCCCCCACCCCCCAAAAAAGAGCGCCGCTCGCAACTACTAGACGGGCTCCGCCGCAGACGCCACACACGTGTTTTTAGTGTGTCTTTTAACCGCGGCGGCGGCCAGTTAAAATGTAATAATAATAATAATGATATTGCTTTAGTGTGCAGCGTTTCTCGCCGCCGCTGACTTGTTTGAACAGAGCGGTATTATTATTATTATTATTGAAGACGTATTTTGTCTTTTAGGTATAACCCCCATCATATATACCTACGCGTTTATCAACCCTTTGAGTCACGTTCAACGGGTACCTAACTACTAACTACACTTCTCCGCACTTGACGTATATACTATTAATAAAACACAATACTAATACCTATATAGATATGTTGCAGCACATCATACAAGTCGTCTCCATAACGTTTGTATCCGACTGCAGTCCAAGACTTGCGTATAATATTATACAGGATGATCGCTGCAGAACACCCGTAGTTTTCTTGATCGTAACATTCGTAACCCATGAAAAGTCAGACTATAATACGCTCTATCGCTGTGTATACACAGCTGAAGGGGCAGGTTACAGATATAATGAATGAGAAAATTCACCCTGTCTGCAGGGCTCGATTTAAAGATGATACTGCAGAGATCCGAAACAAAACTCGATTTCGTGGTCCTTTTTCGATTAATATATAAAGGTAGGTACCTATATTAGATCATAACACATACTATATGAAACCTCCATTTACGAAATACGTTAAATTTCTAAAATAACTAATTAATAATTATTAGTTAGTTTGGGCCCCGGAACCCCATCAAATTTGGAAGCCAGAATCAAAGGATTCTTGGGATCCTCCGTACATATGGTCTGTTCCTTGTATGTATAATGTATATATATATATATAGATATAAATGATAATATTATATGTTTCAGTATATAGGCATGCACACACCATTTGTATAATATCATAACTTGTATGAGTATTATTACTTTTACAGTACGCTCAGTACTAGAGCGAATATTTACGTTTTTCTAAGCTTATAGACAATTATGAGTAATAATCTGTGCATGTTGACTACACAATAATCATACCCTCATCGCCAGGGTGGTAAGGGAGAAGTGTGTGCGTGTAAAATGTTTGTAAATATATCCACAAAGCGCAGTTAGATTAATTTAATTGTGATTCGTTATTTTTTTTGTGAACGTCGAATACTAATTAAACTTGAAAATTGGGTTCAATCAATAATTAAACTATTTAATTTATCATTATACTATTTATACTTCATCGATAATTAACCGGTAATAATATTTTCTTGAATATTCGTGAGATTAATTCTTCTCCGTTACATAGAGCATGAGGAAATATAATATAACGGACCTAACCAAACAAGATAGTTTTTAAAAATATTATAATTTTATATTTATATTTTAATCACAAAGATCAGTTTGAATTTTAATTCGTTCAAAACGATCATTTATCAGTTTGCATACTATGTCGAGTCTTTTTAGTATAATTATATATAGTAGAGAAAGTTGCCGCATAATCGAGATGAATTGATCGCATACACAATTGCATTAAAAATACATTAAATTCTACTTAACATATCATGGCACGAACTTATAAAATTGTAAAAATAAACATTTCATCGTGAAAAATAATAATAAAAACCATTATTAGTCATTATTATTATTATATTACTCGAAACTCGTCGTCAAACGATTCGTTTTCAATTGTATATATGCCGAAAATAAACATTTAGGTAGTATTTTATATTTTTACTTAGTTCAGTCTTCTCGAATTGAAATTTTAAAACAGAATTGATACCGTCAAAGACTTAAAATGATTGAATATATTTTATTTTGTGACATATTATAATTGAATAAAGGGAATTTGCTCGAAAATATTAATTACGATGTATTTATATGTATATGCATGGGTAACTTTTTATGGTTTTTTTAAATCATTTTCAACTTAATAATAAAATAATATTAAGTAAATTGGTTATATTATTATGTATTACGTGCGCTAAAAAAATATATAAAACGAGTTTCATACACTGCCGGCAGGTCAGATTGCAATCGATTGGATAGGTCTTATATCAATATATATCTACCTAATATTATTATATTTATATATACTTTCGGAACGTGAAGAAAATTTTATGACAAAACGCGCGCAACCATGTTTTTTATATAAGAACTAAGCGTTATAATCAAGCACGTATTCAGGAACATTTTTCGGAGGTGGGGGGGGGGGAGATATGAACTAAAAATCCATTATTAATATTATTATTTTAATATTTTTAATGTGATAAATATAAATATATATATATAAGTCTCCTTCACATCAAGTTTTGGGCCTCTGTAGGACTAGATTTTTTCAGGACCAATAAAATATTATTTAATATAAAATGAGTAATCCTTTTATAATTTTGAAAATTACAGATTCATTCCAATGGGCCCCTAAATTAGCCAAACCTTTGTACTCTAGGTCCGACAGCCCCCTCTATGATAGTACCGTATACCTACTTCATACTTGAAACATTTTCATGCAGGTGTACCGCTAATCCTTCCCTGTATATGAGATGTAATATTAATGAAATAATCAAATAAGTAGCATAATGTCTAACGGGATTTTAAAACAATATATGTAATACGTTTATGTGACAGGGTAGCAAATAGGTAATTAAAAGGATTAATAATATTATAGAAAAAGATGTGGGGTATCGATGCGATGGGGAAAACGTATCGACTGCAAGTTGTAGTACGCATTAAAATATAATAAAATAATCATGTCATCATATCCGGTCTTTATTATAGTCACTGTTTTTCCTCGACGATGATGCATGATTTGACTTTCGATAATTTTGCTGTCCTAAATACACCGCGAATCGGTAAATTGAATAAGCCCACACTACACGCGACCAGTTCGAAAAACGGTTACGACCTACCTTTAATACACATTAGCGATTGCAATGGGACGACAGCGAGACGCCCTGCAGCAATATCCATATACCTACATAACGTAATATAACATGATCGAGACACGGGAAAACTACGGAATTTCGGCGGTGGTTTACACACAAGTCAATACCGAACACGATGTGTATATTGTACATGTTATAAATTATATACGCACCGCACTCGGGGGTGCAATATTTCCGAACGAGGTAGTCGGACACGCTGTCGTCGGATCACAAATCAAAATCGAGTATACAACAGCAAAATAATATTATATATTATATTGTATTTTCACTAGGCGATATTTCGTTTCAAGTCGCACACACAACACTCATTGTGTCGCATTTTATGTCTTAGAAAACCGTCCCCGATAACATGTTATTATTATTGTAGTCGGCCGGTCCTGCACCGTACGTATATTATTGTTATCATTATTGCGGTGTATATACCGCATCGGGAGCTCGCGTCATAATAAAAGTGTTATAGCCCCCATTGGATGGGACATCGTGGGTGTGTGTGTTTTGTATTATACAATATATGTATATAGGTACCTTTTGATTGATATCCGTCTTCCCGGGCGGTTGCATTGTTCCGGACCGTATAATATCATATATAGAACACAACAAAATATATCCTCGGCCCGGCCTTTATGTATACACAGCAGATAAACGACATTGCCGTGGTATATATATATATAGGTCGAACGCGATTTCTATATTCTGTGTAGATACCTACACACTATCGCACAGTGCACTGTATACGAAAACGGACTTTAATCATTTCTATATGCCGTAATAATAATAATAGTAATATATCATTACGATCACAATACCGATATATTATTATATTGAAGGTACCTTTACGGCATTACCCAGGTACGTGTATAAATGTGCCGTTTCGTGTAATTTCTTACGCTCCCCTATAGTGATTATGATGAACACACGC